>NW_016107711.1:1109406-1110723 GCF_001604975.1 Cebus imitator
CTACAAATGTGTGAAATGCAGCAGCCACTGAAGAATGAAGAAAGGTGAAGCACGTACGGTATTTTTGCAACTCAATCCCAGGAAGAAGCCAGAGAAAAGAGAGTTACTCACACATCACTCTGATGAGTGTAAACTCTATCAAAAAGGGCTTCTGGAGCCATCCACTTGACTGGAAGTCGCCCCTGCAAATGTATAAGAAAATGTAAAAACTAAATACATTTAAAATAATTTATCTTAGTGGGCTCAATAGGGCTGTGCCCTTTGTAAGAGCTGATATTCTCATGGTTTTTACTGGTCGGTCAACAGAACAGAAATCAACCCCAATGAGGACCATACATCATGTGTGAGAGGCACAGATTTGGGCACATTAATAAAATGCCATCTCCATGGATTCTATGTTTGATCTCCATAGCACACAGATGTTCCTTGATCAATTAATAGGCAAAAATCAACCCAGTAACTTCCAAGCTCTAGTTTTTGCTATGAAAGTTCTTGATGTGAACCATAAGAAAATCCTAGAGGCTGCTGATTCTTCAGTACATAAGCGTTTTGCGTTTACTAAAATTGACGTAAGTAGAGCCTAAATTTGCATATTGAGAGTTTGTGAACAGTAAGGCAAAAGAACAGGAGTCAGGGGCAGGGGACTGGGCTCCCATCAGTCCCACCCAGCTCACAACATTGACAGTCTTTCTTCTTGGAACATTCTAACCCCCCACCCCATGCCCCCACCCCCCCACTGCATTACTGTCATCAACTTACATTCGTGGTCTTTTTGTAATAGTCTATGTTGTTGATATCTCTGGCCAGTCCAAAGTCTGCTATTTTCATCACATTGTTTTCTGTTACCAAAACATTTCTGGCTGCTAAATCTCGATGAATACACTGAAATCAAGAAAGAAACGACAAATAACTAATTTCAAAACACCACAAGAACAAAAAGGAACTATGTTCATTTCTTAAAATTCAGACAGAAAATATAGCTGATTTTTAAAACTAGTTGTAGTATACTGTAAGAAACACAGCATGGCGGGGTGCGGTGGCTCATGCCTGTAATCCCAGCACTTTAGGAGGGCAAGGCAGGCGCATCACTTGAGGTTAAGAGTTTGAGACCAGCCTGGTCAACATGGCGAAACCCCGTCTTTATTAAAACTACAAAAATTAGCCTAGTGTGGTGGCATGTGCCCGTAGTCCCCAGCTACTCAGGAGGCTGAGGCATGAGAATCACTTGAACCCAGGAGGCAGAGGTTGCAGTGAGCCGTGATCACACCATTGCACTCCAGCCTAGGGGACAGAGTGAGATTCTGTCTCCAAAAAAAA
>NW_016107711.1:1111755-1117050 GCF_001604975.1 Cebus imitator
AGTCTCACTCTGTCACGCAGGCTGCAATGCAATGGCGCAACCTTGGCTCACGACAACCTCTGCCTCCCAGGTTCAAGCAATTCTCCTGCCTCAGCCTCCTGAGTAGCTGGGATTATAGGCATGTGCTGCCACCATGCCCGGCTAATTTTTTGTATCTTTAGTGGAGACGGGGGTTTCACCATGCTGGCCAGGTGGGTCTCAAACTCCTGACCTCATGATCCACCTGCCTCGGCCTCCCAAAGTGCTGGGATTACAGGCGTGAGCCACCATACCCAGCTCAATCACGTTCTTTCTTGGCCTCTACCATAGCCAATGCCCATCTAGCTATATTCCCACAACAATGCCCATCTAGTCCAGTTTCTCAGCACACCTGCCCTCAGCTGAATGTGCCACTTACACTGAATCTACACACGGAAATATTAAATACTTGCTACAGAACAGCTAATTTATTGTCTTGACACTAACCCTTGGTTCACAGAAAGATCTATTACTACTTTTCCTTTCTTTTTTTTTTTCCTTCTTTTTTTGAGATGGAGTTTTGCTCTTGTTGCCTAGGCTAGAGAATGCAATGGCATGATCTTGGCTCAATGCAACCTCCGCCTCCTGCCTCAGCTTCCCAAGTAGCTGGGATTACAGGTGCCCACCACCACACCCACCTAATTTTGTATTTTTAGTAGAGATGGGGTTTCACCATGTTGGTCAGGCTGGTCTCAGACTCCTGACCTCAAGTGATCCACCTACCTCGGCCTCCCAAAGTGCTGGGCTTACAGGCGTGAGCCACCACGCCTGGCCTATGACTTTTCCTTTCTACAAATGGTATGCTATTGTGAGCTGCTGCATCTTAGTTACACTTTAATATAGCAAGATTTCCACAAGATACATAATAATTAGGGCCCTAATCATCACCCTGCATTTTGGGAAGAGATGAGACATAAAGAAGCAGACATTGCCATCGAAGGCTTTTGCACTGGTTACTAATAAAGGTTAACTATCATACGAAGCACAAAGTCTTATCAGTCCATTCAACAAAGCTGAAACGGGGCCAATCTTAGGCACTCCACGAAATGGACAATTTAAAAAGGGGCAAGCCAAGCGATCCCTGAAATCTAAATAAGGAACTGTTTGATTCCACCCCAACCCCCAGCTATTCCTTGTGTTCATACACTTCTGGGCCCCCCGGGTAGGCTAAGCCCAGCAACAGGAAAGCAAGGAAGCCACGCAAGCTTGCAATCCCTGGCCAGGCTGGAAGCAGGAAACGTGAGAGCTCCCAGAAGCCGCCTGGAGATTCGTCTGGGGCTGCAGCCGTGTTCCCAGTTTTGGAGGCCTCTTCAAATTGAACTTCCAAGCCCCGGGCCAAACTCTCCCGGTGGTGTGCTCCTGCCGACACGCGCTCCGTGTGTCTGGCAAGCTGTGTGGTCAGAAAATGTGCTTCCCACGCACTGGGCTCCCACCACACACTGAAGCTCAGCTTGCACAGAGACGCCGCCGACGGCTCCCTCCACCATCTTCTCAGCAAGAGCCAGAGTCTAGCGCAGCCATCCCTCATCCCAGGTGCTAGGAAACATCAAACCCAGCCTCTGGGTTGAATAAGAGGAGACTTGGAACCCACACCCAAGAGAAAGAAAGTAATCAAAGGCAAGCCAAATCCCCATCATCCACAGGAATGTGATCTGTTCTCCAGCACAGAGAGCTGACCATTTTATACAATTAGGGCCCTGGGACAGTTTGGTGTTCCATTTTCCCACAGGTGAAGGTCAGTGGGTCACTAAGTGAAGGAAGACCAACACCCCTATGATGTAGGCAGTATGCCCTGTGCCCAGTATGGCTGATGACACTGAATTCCTGTGGCAACCTATGATGTGAATAGTGTTATACCCATTTTACAGGTGGGGAAGCTGGGGCTTCATTAAAAAAAAAAAAACTGCTCAGGGCCAGGTGCACTGACTCAGGCCTGTAATCCCAGCACTTTGGGAGGCTGAGGTGGGCAGATTACTTGAGGTCAGGAGTTCAAGACCAGCCTGGCCAACATGGTAAAACCCCATCTCTACCAAAAAATATAAAAATTTGCCAGGTGTGGTGCCTGTCGTCCCAGCAACTCAGGAGGCTGAGGTGGGAGAATCACTTGAACCCAGAAGGTCAAGGCTGCAGTGAGTGAAGGTTGTGCTGCTGCACTGCAGCAAGGAGATAGAGTCTCAAACAAAACAAAAAAACAAAACAAAACTGCTCAGGTTTAACACTTTGAGAGTTAACTGGGTTTGGGATTGGGTTAAAAGAGTAAAATGAGTGTGCTTTGAACTAAAAATAGCCAGGATTTTATGAATTATTGTGTAAGGCTCAAATGCCCTATTACCTGATTGCACTACTGTACACACCACGGTGTTTCTTCACTTCTCTGTCTCCAGTCCCCAACACTCACACACGTACGCACACGCACGCACAACTGAAAGCCGCAGGAGGCCCGGCACTGTGTACTCATCTCATCTGTCCAGCGCTGAGCACAGATGAACCCAGGACATCAGTAACGATGTGACCAACAGTTCTCTTTTGCCCCTTCCTCCAGGCAAGCAGGTCTCTAACAAGTCCATGACTCCCCATTGTGAGGTGATGGGTGTGGGAAAGCCAGGATCAGACCCTTTCCCTGGTTCTTCATTCTCCACCTTCAAGAATGAGCCCTCCATTTTCGGAAGTAGACCCCTCCCCCAAGGGGACTATTCTTAAAATCTGCATCTACCACCATTTTCAAACCTATTCTGGGTCCGCAATTGCAGGTGGCCTCCAGCAAGTGGCTTTGGGGCCATGCAATGTCCTAAAGGCCCATCCAACATCCATTTTACCTTGCCCTCTTATTCAATGTAGAGGCAATGAGGCCACACTGGGGGACTAAACAGACCCCTCCAGCCCCCACAGGGAATCTCACTGGTCCTGCCTCAGTTCAGAGAGAGATGGGGGTCTCCCGAGAGCAGGAGTCGGGGACCAGGAGACTTAGGTCTGGGACCTGCCACTCCACTCTTCAGACCTACAAGTCCCCGTCTCAGACGTGAGGACAGTGATCCTGACATATCTGGGCTCAAAGTGTTCATGCCACTTCCTCACCGGCCTCAGCGTCCTCCCCCATACAATGGGGATCCAAATCCCACCTATTTCCAGGTTGTTCTGAGGGGTTGTTCTGGCATAAAGCATATGTAAGATGCTTTATGTCAACTGCTCTACCACGGTGCCTGGAAGATGCTTAGCTTCTCCCAGAGTGGTCAGTGATTAACAATAATGATAGTTACTACTGCCACAACACTTAAATATGGATACTTCTGTCCTTCCATTATGAAATGGATTCATTTGCCCTGCTTAGCAAAGTTCATCTGACTCTTAGTTTTCTCTCCACCAGCTCCAAAGCAGGAAGCAGCTGTGAGTCCTCAGGGTGGGGTGGGCAGGGTCCCAACACTCGGCCTTCTCACCAGGCTGAGTGCTGAGGCTCTACTCCCTGCTCCCTCCTTCCCGAAGCTCCAATCTGGTTTTCCTGCTGCTCAGGCTGTGCCTTTTCGGCCTCCACCGCTGTTTCTGGTCTAGAGATTAGTCAATTTCTAGATTTGAGAATTTTCTCAGGACCTGACTTCAGGCTTCTGTTCTCCCCCTCCAACCTTGTCCAAAGATGAGTTTGTCCATGCCCATGGCTGGAACTCACAGCTCCCTTTGCTTGCTCCCAGCTGTGAGCCCACCCTCGGAGCTGAGCTGCTGCCTGCAGCTTCTTCATTATCTCCCCTTGGATGACTCAAATATGGTCAAGACAAGCTCTAGATTTTCCACCCAAATCTATGCCCCTTGCCCCACCCCCAATTCTCAAGCCCCCCCCAGACTTGGAAGCTGTACTACCATCCGGGTTTTCAAGCTGGAAATCCAGAAGTCATTCTTTCTCCCCCTCCTATCTAATCAATCCGTTCACTATTCCAAGAGCAGCATATGTCCAACATCAGCCCACCAGCTTCTCTCAGTGTCTTTGAACCCAACAGACCCTGTCCCAAACCACGATCACCTTTGGCAGGGGCTCAGCCTTCCTATTCACCACACAAGCAGCAGTGGGAGTCACCTTTGAAGCACAGACTGAGACCACTCCTCCCCCTTGGTGGCCTCCATGGCAGTGACAGCTAAGTGCAGCGTCCCTGCATGAGCAAGACCTCATCCCACTGTTTCCCCCATGGCACCTTTTTCAAAAAAATTTTTTTTTTTTACAACCTTATCTTCATTTCCACATTTGCTGTCAATTTCTCTCACTGTCACCCATGGTTCCTGCCACAAGCAGTCAAGGACTATGTCTATTCTGGCCACAATGCTGGAGAGCCTGACCAAGGGCATGAGACATCTGGGGTGCTCTAGGAATAGAGGTTGAAGGATTTAATAAAATGACCAGGCCAGCCCTCCTCCTGCATTTCTCCTAGTAGCCCCACCCTGCTGGGTGCAAAACTGCTTCCCCTATCTCCCACACAGGTAGGGCAGGGAATGACCAAGACCAGAAGATCAAAATAGGCGGCCTACAGGTAGGCTACCCTCCCAGGCTTGTTTAGGAAGAGTTCACAGCTGCAGAAAAGGTGGGATGGCACAGTGGGTATCCATAGCTACTGGGTTTGCTTGTCACACCTACTCAGTCACTTGCTGTCTCCACGTCCCGCCCCACCGACCCCCACACACATACACACAGTACATGCACTTTATGGCTGGACCGCTTAAAATTGAGTTGCAGGCATTGTTGATACTTCATATAGCTCAATTCTTCAGCCTATTTCTCCTACAATACATACCACTGTCACCAACCCCCAAATTCAATATGGATACGGAAATATAATCAGTAATATTATACAATCTATATTCAAATTTCCAGCATTCACAAATGTCCTTTCTAAGATCTGGCCACCCTCCCAGCCCTGCGGAATCTGGTCCAGGATCCCACTTTTACACTTAGGAACTGCCTCATCAGCCCCCTTTATCTGGAACTGTCTCCCCAGCAGTTTTTATCTTTTGAGACACCGACATTTTGAAGCCATGTCTTGTCAAATGTCCCATGTTCTGGATCTGTCTGCTGTCTCTGGATGCCAGTTACTTTTTGACTGGCAAACTCCCCTGCATACATGCACACACACGCACATGCGTGCACACAGACACAACCGCGGAAGTCAAAACTGTGTTTAATTAGTTTCCTACAACCTATACATTGGGAGAGTTTTATAGAAAAAAAATCCGAAAAATTCTTAAACTCTAAACTCTCTTGAAAAAATTTTTAAAAGTCGTTCTTAAAAAAAAAAAAAA
>NW_016107711.1:1118825-1201430 GCF_001604975.1 Cebus imitator
TGTCTCAAAAAAAAAAAAAAAAGACAGAAAAGTTTTAACATACAGAAAAGCACACATAAAAATAGAATGCCTGCGTTATAATCTCTCCAATACAGTAAATCAGCCCTTGGTCATGATAGCTTCAAAAGGCTGTAGGAAATAAAGACACAGTTGACGTGTTCTTCCCCGTCACTCTCATGCTGTTACCTGTGCCCTCTTGGAAAGCAATGGTCTCTCCATTCTATCCTTTTGGTTTGTTTTAACTAGTCAATAAATAATATATTATTTTTAATCACATAAACGAAAAATAAAATTCTTAGAGCTTTGCAACGTTCTTTCCCCATACATTATTACCCTTTTGGAACCTGTTGGGCTTATAAAAATACATCCAGATCATTCCTTTTCACAGCTGCATACATTCTATCATATAAACACACCACACTTTATTTATCCATTCCCTTATATGCATGGACATTTGCTTCCAGGTTTCAGCCATAACAAACAGTAGGCAATGAACATCTCTGTACATGTTTACTTATACATGTGTGCAATCATTCCTCCATGGTATAGGCTTGGGGTTGGCAGACTACAGCCTTCAGGCCAAGTCCTGCCTACCGCCTGTTTGGGTAATTAAATTTTATTGGCACGCAGCCAGGTCCATTCATTTCTGTCCTCCTAGTGCTGCTTTCTCACTACTGTGGCAGACACGAGAAGTTGCGACAGAGACCATAAGGCCCATGAGTCTAAAATGTCTACAGTCTCCCTTTACAGAAAAAGTTCGCCAATTCCTGTATAGACCTACGAGGGAAATTGCTAAGTCAAAGATAGGCGTTTTCAAGTTTACTAATTACTTAGCAAATTGATTCCAAAGTGCCAGTAAACATCAATGGAAGAAGCCAGGGTCTCTCTCCCCAAAGGAAAAGTACGTTTTCCTTCCTACTGCTCTCTCCTCTTTTAAGCTATTCTTCGGAGCTCAGCCATCTGTGACCCACAGCAAGACATGGATTCCTCAATCCTTGTTTTAAGGGAAGAACTTCTCAACCAAAACACAGGATCTTATTCTGAGAAATCTCTCTTAGCACTTACAAAACAAAAACATAAGGAGACTGCCTTTTCCAAAACCCTCCAGGTTATGACCCAGAAACAGCAGGCCCCTCCAGGCCCTCAAATCCAGCGGCACTCTGCACCCTCCTTTCTGCCGGCCCCCAGGTACAGGCACAGACCCTTCTTTGTGTTCGTGGCTAGGAACATCTTCCAATGGGGATTTTAAAAAGAACTTTCAACACACACATGGGGCACTCTGGGAGCAGGATCCAGAAGCCCAACCATTTCTAAAACGATTCTATCAAACTGCAGCGTATTTGGATGAATGCAGCTTTTCCTCCTACTCACCATCCTGTGTGCAGGCTCCAAGAAGATTTATGATATTTTTGTGTTTCCCAATCATCTTCATCATCTCCATCTCTGACACCAGATCAGAAAGGTCTTTCTCTGTGGCATCATCTGTGAACAGTAGATATATTCACAAATCAGTTCATTTCCTCTAACTCATGGGCAGCTACTGTTCGTTGCCAAAGACTTCGTTGAAACAGCATAAAACTGAATTTCAGAATCAGAAAAGATTTTCCAAATTGTCTCCCTCATTTTATCGGGGAAGGGACAAAGGCCTGAGTAGGGAGCTGCTCTGTGTCAAGGAGCTCACTGCGGGGGGGGCCAGTGGGGCCAGGAGTCAGGACTAGACCACGCTGACACCAATTCTTTCCTAGACCATGAAATAATCTCATACTCCGCCATATCTAAGATATCTCAGAAAACCACACCAAACTTCATGGTGCTTGAAGCCGGGCGGGAGACCAAAGGTAGGGCCATTTCGAATCAGACTTGTTCTTGACAAAGCATTCCTAACCCAAACCCTCACAGCCCTAGGAGCATTCTGAGATGGGTTCAGAGGGCTTCCCATAACTGGGCCACAAACATGTGTGCATGTGCATTCTGAGCAGGCAAAGGGACGTGACTTACAGTGGCTTCTCAAAGGGCACTGGAATTCCCATCCTAAGAAAAGCTATATAAACTTCTGCTCTGTAACTTCAAGCAAGAATGACATAGATCCCACATGCGCGGGCTCAGTTAGCTTCTCTTAGCTTCTCCTCAGTGGCAAGACTCTTTCCCATGTGCCCTCCACCTCAAGCTAATTCAGTACGGAAAAATCTGGGTTTCCTTTTAAAAAAAGAAAGATGGGCATGGATAAGAACCGTGTTGCAAACAGCTTTTCAGCGTCACAAAAAGGAAGATCAGTACAACTGACTGTGTGTGCAAAATTTACACTGATGTATGTGAAGGAGGGAGCCATGAGCCCTGAGGAGGAAGAGAGATACAGCTAAGAGCTATAAGGAAGGACATGCCACAATGGCCTGGGGGCTAATATCCTTCTATGACCTTAAAGGGAAGGCTGCCAGCCTGGGCATAACATGAGAAAGAGAACTCCCAGACCTCCCTTTTTGCAATACCCTATATAACTCTGAGCCCCATTAGCAAAACCAGAAGTTAGGCCAAAAGAGATGAGAAGCATGGGTCCTCTCCACACCTGCCCCTGGTACGTAGCCAGGGGCTGCCTCCATCAGTGGTGCCATCACACCCGGGGCAAGAAAGCACAGTGTTCCTCCAGGCATCAGGCTGCAAGGTGGGGAACATCTCAAAACACTAGTTTTCTTTGGGAGTCATTCAGATAAACAGCTTTTTTAAAAATCCACAAAACAAAAAGCACATCTTTTTGACCAAGTCCAGCCTGCTACTTCCCCTTGGGAGGGATGTGATGACCAACCAATGAGAACCCTCCAAAGAAAGAAAAAGTCTAACTCCAGAGCACCTGCGACATGCCCGGCACCCTGTCCCAAGGACAGGCTCTCTGCTTGGAAACGTGGGAAACACTCAGCATGGGATCTTCTTTCCGAGATTCCTGCAGGAGGATTTATAATGTGGCTGTTCCCTATAACTCTTCTCTTAAAAGAATACTGCAGAACAAATAAGTTAATGGTTAAAAGTTCTTTAAGCTCTTTGGACATGGGCATGAAGCAGGGCTGGAAGGTTAATGCAGAAATATTCACAGTCTCACGCAACACTACGTTTCCATCTCAGGGTCATTGTTGACATGTCCCAGGAGGCTCTGCACCAGCCTTGATGCTGTTAGCGCCTTCTCAGCTTCTAAGTGACTCTCCCAGACCAGTGTCATTTCTGCTTTGTTCCTCATGCAAAAGAGAAGGCTTTCTGCTCTCTGAGTCTCTTTGTTCCCTCCAAAAAACACACATTTCCTTGTTCTTGTAAAGTTAAGGTTTAAGTCCCAAATCCAACACACCAACTCCTATCCAATAAATCCAATTATACATGAGTTGATAATTTCTAAGCACATAAAAATACAGAGGGAATAAAGAATCACAGTCACACGGGAGTCAAAGAGTAACTCCATGTAGGAGGCTACCATCTTCTAACAAAACTGGCTTTATAAGTACACACAGCTCAAGATAAATAGTCTGTCTGAGATGCTGATTTATACTGAAAACTTCTCAACCCCTAGGTCAACTATGTGCTCTCTGACCCCATGCCATGATGGAGTTTGCATGCCACAAAAGGCACTTTCTTGATAAGACTCTCCACCCAGCCCCTCCTCGAGCCTCCCGCCTCCCCACTCACCTTTCAACATCTTCACTGCCACGGTGACCGCCTCCTTGGGCTTGTCTTTGTCAATTCCCACTGCTTCCGCCATGACCACTTGCCCAAAGCAACCTTCTCCCAGGGGCTTGCCCAGTGTCAACCTAAACGTGTAAACAGGGGATTAGCACACGGCATCTGGTGATGGGGTGTATCGAGGAAATTCCAGAACTAAATATAAAAATCTTTCAGCAGCTTGCTAAAGCATGGAGTACTTATCATATGGAACTAATGAGACTTAGGGTACACACGCGCCTGAGTATTTTTCTAGTGACGTTTTAGAGAATGTCAATTACTGGTGGAACAGCTATTAGATTTCACGTTGGTATTCTTGGTTTATTTTCTTTAGGGAAGGTATCCTTGCTAGTATGGTGGTCAGCTTTTCTAAGTGCCAGAGAGGAGCTTTTGATCTTGAGCCAAGAAATATCTGTAATTTAAAATGGCTCAAAGAAAAAACGTTAAGACTGCTCTTATTTTTTTTTTTTTGTCCCTGTAAAATGATGGCTTTAAAATTATTATTATTCAAATACCAATGGATTTTATGGTCACATTCCTTGCCAAGTTACAGGATATGACTCTTAAAAGCATTTCAAGGAATCTCTAATTTTTTACTAAAGAAAAAGAAAATTCTAAAAAAAAAATGGGGACTTTTTTTTGACATAGTTTAAAAGTCCTTATGACTACATAAAATTCACAATGAAGAAAATCCAAAGTGACCACAAATTAAATTTGTAGGATTACAAGGTCTACGCACATTGGATGAATGGCCATATATTGTCCTTGTGCATTCCAGAAACCAACAGAATGCAGAAGTCTTTGGAATACTTATGAATGTGGCTTTAACTTAAGTATAACACAGCAAAGCATGGAGCTCCCATTAGTAAACAGCATTTATGGTAAGTAGACAATGGTTTGCAAAAGTTCAGCATAAAGACTGAGGGCAGCATATGCTATGCTGAGGTCATTTTGTTTCTATCCAGAACTAAAATTAAATTTAACATCTTGGCAGAAAATAAATATTTGCATTGGAAAAATGGCTAATTTATGTCCCACTGCTTTGCTACTACAAGCATAACAATCCTTTCTTTGTATAACTTCTGCCTCCGATCTAATAAACTGCTTCTAAATAGCCTTCATTCATTGGAAATCTGTTCCACCTACGTTTGTGCTAAACGCTGTTTTGAAATGTTTAGCACTCAGATTTTCCACACTCAGGGTACCCCGGGTGGGAGGTAACAGTTGGGCACATACAGACTCCCACTGTTGACTGAGGTGTCACAGGTGGCTAAAACTACGGACTAAACCCAAAAGCTGCAATTTCTTAAAATATGATCACAACTCCCCAATTCAGTCATATATACAGGAATGTGCACATGAACCCACCTACATATATAATTCCACACACAAACTGGGGCTGGTGGAGTTCACAAGACACACCCATTTCTCCACATTCTACAGGTAAAGAAACCATTCTTTGTGTTTTCTGTGGTGCCCCACCAGTAAATATCCAATTAACATGCCTTGAATGAGTGAATGGTCTTTTCACTATAGCATACAAACAAACTGGCAACTATTTCCATTAACATTCTAACCAAATAATATCTACATACTTACTCAGTCCTAGCTAATGGTACACACGTCTAGATTGGCAGTTGGGAAACAAAACTGATTATGACATCATGTGAATCAAAATCAGAAGTGCCAGCCACAGAAGCTACCTCTCCCTTCCAAATAGAGCTCATCGAATCCGTCTCTGGAAAATCTTATCTTCGCATTTCCAAATGTGTATATGTCCATACAAGAAGTGTATATTAAACACTTCTCTAACATAATCTCAGGAGCTACTGAGAATGTCAAGACAAACAGGGTAGCTGCTCATAAGCAAGTCAAGAGCTTATTCCAGTGTATGGGATGCAGAAACAGTCAGCATTTCCACCTTCCAATACTCTCAAAGCTGTTACCACAAGAAGTACCCCAGAAGTGAGTGGACAGCCCTACGATGGCCACTGCGTGAGGACCTGAGGGTTGGTCCCGCCTGGAGGATGAGGGCTAGTAGCTCAAGTTCTGCCCCATTGACTCCATGCCCTGCACAATGATCCCGCTGAGGTTTGCAGTTCAGAGCTCCCAGGTTACCACCAGGTGAAGAGAAATGAAATGGAAACTCACACAAGCCAAGAACTGTGCTCAGTCCTGGGAGGTGTAAACCACCACCCTCATCTTATGAGAGTGAATTTGAGAGAGTCAGGTGCCTCACCCAAGGTTGCCCAGCCACTGTCTGGCAGAGCCAGAGTTCAAATGCAGCCCAACAGAGCCCCAGAATATAGACTTCAAGCGAGACCAAGAGACACATACCCCAGCAATACCCAGGTGGCCACATTTTGACCGAACCTCTGATTGGCACACCTCTGTATCATCCAACAAGGAAAATATTACGGACCACAGAGCTTAGATGTCAGGTGCCATATTTGAAGCTTTTCAGCTCAATATGACATTAATAACCATTGAGATCAGCAACACTGCATGGACACGCTTAAGGCCATTTGTATTCTGCAGCTAATTTCTCCACAGAAACGAACACAGAACAGTCTTGTTCTAGTAACCAAAAGCTGGAATGTCAGATCTATTTTATAAATTGGATAATTCTACTTTTATTCCATTTGACTGAGTCTGAATTGCCCAGACACTTAAAAAATGATAACCAGATGCCATCTTCTTTGGGGACCAGCCAGGGGCAAGTATCTCTGCTTTCAAGGAGTTATTTTTTTTTAATCCATTCTTCTCTCTCCCAGGAGTTGGTTATTTAGAAATACACTCTTACTCCTGCTGACATCATCACAGCAAGACCTTTGCGGCTAAAGGTCATAAAAAGAAAATGTTAATCCAATATCTCCATTTATAGCTGAGTCTCCATCCTGGGATATGGCCAAGAGAAGTACTCACTTATCTCTTGGAAACTCCCATTTTGGGTCCTCTGGAAGTTCATACTCAGAGACCCCTGCCAGCATGGGGGTGTCTGCCGTTGAAGACAGGCGTGTTGTGATCCTCACCAGCGGGGTGTTAGAGTTCATGGAGGAGCTGGACTCAGCCGAAACCTGGATACAAAATGCAAAGACACAGATGTAATCCTGGCTCCACCGGAAAAGGCTGGAAGTCAGCCAGAGCCCAGCCAGAGTATCAAATCTTAGAAAGGAATCGGTTGGGGGCTGGCAGAAATCATAAGCCAAATTAGAAAACCACTGGAATCCAAGTCCTCCGCCCTCCAGTCCATGCAATACTAGATTTCATCCAAATTATATGTTCCTATGTTCAAGTTTTTCTATGAAATTTTCCTATAGCATCTGATCACAATATAAGTCTCCTTTCCGTCCTAATTCCTCCAGATAGTCACTTGAGGACATGATGACAGTCCTCCCCGGCTTCATTAGTGCCTTTATGCTTGAACCCGCACCAGTACTAGAGCCCCAGATAACAGGTCTCCTCTCAGATTGCCCAGATCATGGATCAATGCTGTTTATGACATTCTATGAAAACGTTTAGAAAATCAGTTCTTCCACATTTCCTCTGTCTTTGGAAATGTAAAGCAGAATTCTCAAGGAAAGAGTTCCAGGACTTGAATGTGGAAGACATTCAGTAGCTCCAAGTCCCTTTACTGAAACTAAGCCAAGACCCCAGCATTGGGGGCCATTCTTTGTTTCTCCCCAGTCCTTCTGGAAACTTGTTGATGCCCAGGCTGTTCAGTGAAAATGGGCTGCCTCTTGTCAACTTCGGTTTCAGAAACCAGTGCCCTAAACACGCAGGATGAAGCATCAAGGAAAGAAAATATGCCTTTTTCCACAACCACACAGGAGTTCTCCTTGTAGCACACGGGGCTCCACCGAGTTAGTTTCTTGTTTACTCTGATCGATTTCAGTCTCTGTCTGATAAAATGATTATTTCTTAAACTTATCATTGTCCCTTGGCTGGTTTCTATGGAAAAAAAGACTCCTGCAGAGCACACTGGAAGGCCACTTCTGAAGATTACAACGCAACCTTAGCCTGATCACAGGTGGCCTGAACACTGTCTTATTCTAAACCATGAACAAGACTTTGGCCCAAGAGAACTGGAATGCGAAGTTAACCATGATCCACCACCAAGCAGCCAACTAGCCCACCTTGGGCTCTGTCTCCTGCATGACTGCCCAGGTGGACAGTATTCCCAGATGTGCTTACAAACACCTTCAACCACACTGGCAAAGACCAAGTCCAGTTGAACAAATTTAGGTGGGATGAACTTTCACAGGGTGGGTCCTGGGCTCTTCTCACAGAGAATCAGAAGACCTGTGTGCCTGTCCTATTCAAAAGCCTTGAATCTCGTCTTTGTAAATCCAGATTATCCTTATAGCAGGCCAGAAACTCAGGAAGATGCCCAAGAATGAATTAAAGGAAAAAATCACTTTAGGATTAGGAAGTTGTTTTCAGTATTAAAATAAAAAAACTGGGCCATAGTTAACATGGACCTTGGGAGGTGGGATCCACCCACCTGAGGTCAGGAGTTCGAGACCAGCCTGGCCAACATGGTAAAACCCCGTCTCTACTAAAAATACAAAAATTAGCTGGGCCTGGTGCCACATGCTTGTAATCCCAGCTACTCAGGAGGCTGAGGCAGGGGAATCGCTTGGACCCAGGAGACAGAGGTTGCAGTGAGCCGAGATTGTGCCACTGTACTCCGGCCAGGGCAACAGAGTGAGACTCTGTCTCAAAAAAAGAACCGGCCTAGCAATGACACAATTTCCGCAAATGGCCAAGGTCTGGCAGGCTTTGCAGCCAGAACACTCTCTGCATGGCCTGCGGTGTAGCCCCTTATCACTGGATACCAGTTTCCAGGATTCCATGATCTGGGTGCACAGTGAGCTGCAATCAACAGCGGAGTGGGGACAGATTAGGTAGTCGCTAGGGACCGCAGTCCTGGATGACGTTAACACCCAGCAGGCAGAGGCATCGTACCAGGCTTCTGTGCCTCGTCCCTGAAAATCACTGCTCTCATCAGCAAGGCTTACAGAATAGGATGTGGGGAAGGCAGCAGTCCCACAGCGAAGTGTGAGAACAAGGGCACTTAAAAGTTTCTGGAAGGACATATAAGAGACTTAGCAGTGATCACCTTTGGGGAGAGAGATTAGGTGTTGAGAGAGGGGGTAGAAAATACATTTTATTTCAGAACTTTCTAGACCATTTGGATTTTATTACCATGCATATGTAATTCTTTTATGTTTTAGACGAAGTACTTTAACAATAATATTTTTTAGAATAATAAGAATCTGAACTGAGGCATAAACAAGGGAAAAGAAACCGAAGGGCATGTGCTTGAAATATACTAGCTTCTAAAATGAGTGAAACGTTACAAGATCGCAGCTTTCAGCCCTTCCTTCCTTCTGCTACCAGTCTAGGTCTTACGGCATCGCTGCATCCTTCTATGTGGGCAGCAGCCCATCCTGTTGCTGCCCTTCCTGTGCCCATCGTTCCCAACATGAGACCCTGTGTCAGGCAGGCTGCATCCTGACCAACTGCAACAACACAGGACTGTACGATCAGACTGTCAGGGTCCCTGTCCCAGGTTCAGCTCTCACTCACTGTGTAAGCTTTGGGAAGTCACTCAACCTTTCTAGGCCTGGGTTTCCTCATCTGTTAAAAAATGAGACGGGCCAGCACAGTGGCTCACGCCTGTAATCCCTGCACTTTGGGAAGCCAAAGTGGGTAGATCTTCTGAGGTCAGGAGTTCGAGACCAGCCTGAACAAGATGGTGTTTTATATCCCCTCTCTACTAAAAATAGAAAAATTAGCCAGGTGCTGTGGTGCATGCCTATAATCCCAGCTACTAGGGAGGCTGAGGCAGAAGAATTGCTTGAACCTGGGAGGCAGAGGTTGCGGTGAGCCGAGACGGTGCCACTGCGCTCCAGTCTGGGTGACAGAGCGAGACTCCATCTCGAAAAAGAAAAAACAAGAAGACAGGAATAGGTCCAACCACACAGCATAAGGGCCAACCACACAGCATAAATGTGACGATAAAATGAGGGGAAAAAAACCTGATAAAGTGCTTAGTGCTAAGGCTGGCACTGAGAGCTCCATTAATGTCTGCTACCAACACTGCAATATTTTCTCTTAGTCCCTTTAGAAGCATTTGCTGCCCAGATCTCAGGGAACAGATGATGGCACTTCTCTCTGAATAACTTAGAGCATTTGGAGCCTGGGGTGGTTCTATGTGTGAGATATAGTCAGCCCTCTGTCATTTCAACTAATGATGGATCAAAAACATAAGAAAGAGAATTAATAATGAAAAATAACAATACAACCATTTTAAAATACAAGTAAAAACCAATACAGTATAACAACTATTTACATGGCATTTACAGCATATTAGTTATTATAGGTAGCCTAGAAATGACTAAGTATATGAAAGGATGTACACAGCTTATATGAAAATACTACACCATTTTATATAAAGGTCTTGGGCATCCACAGATTTGGGTATATTCGAGGGTCCTGGAACCAATTCCCAACCCATACCAAGGGACGACTATATTGTCAAACTGTGTGCAACCAGGAAGATAACCCAGTGACATTAAGAGCTGACTGCAGACGATATGCCTTGGTGGCATGCTTGATTTGCTAGACAAGGCCCTCTGCTCACTACCAGGGTGGGCTGGGGTTCTAGCAAGCAGGAGATGACGAACCCAGGAGTCAGGGAATCATCTCAGGGCAGGAGGAAAACCGGACAGTAAGAGGGTCCTAATGACAAATATGGCTTAGGGGTTACCTCAGAACAGAAAAATTTACATTCAGTCTGAGGTTCGCCACTCTAGGGCTCACCTATGACCCCAAAGGAATCTGCATCCACAAACCCCTGGCAAAAGTTCACATGTATCTACACCATCCTTCAAGCAGATTGTCTCAACAAGATTTTAATGCGACAGCTTTTCCAATGGAAAGCCTCAAAATAAATAAATACACTGGAAAACCTTGATCGACTTTGTTGTCATTAAAATTTTTAAAATGAGGTTTACAAGAAGGATTACTTATGGGAATTTCGTTCAGATGAAGTATGGCGGTGATTCAGAATAAATGTACAAATCTGGAAAATACTTTTATAAAAACACGAAGCGGGGAAAAGAGTAAGAAAATGTGCAAAGTCTAAGAAACGACAGAATTTGATTGCTCTGTCTACTGAGGTATATCTTAATTTTACCTCCATGCATTTTTACTATGCTTTTAAAATCCCCTCTGGGGATATAAAATACGGCTGGCTTTCTCTTCATTCCCTTCGACTCCAAGAGCAAGCCCGTGTTGGGGGCTTGGCACGATCCCGGGCAGGCCATTCCCCCAGGGGTGCCATGTGTAACTGGGCTTCCTTTCTCTGAATCAGGGCCCTCAAGTAACTCCCACTGCTCATCTTTGAAAGCCTTCTACTTCTTCAGCACTATTCAATCATCTTTATTTTCTTTTGCACAAAATCATAATCTTCCTTATTCTTCAATTCCTACCTAGAAACTTCAGTTCTGGACTTTCCTTTCCAACCAATTTTAATGTATTCCCTTGTTAGTGATAAGTGAGTTACTTCTAAACAATCAACACAAACACCCTAGTAAACTGTTTTCCCACTCCTGAATCTTGGCAGGCATTTTTTTTTAAGCATGTATTTTCACAGACTCCAATTCCATTTCCTCACTTTCTGGAATCTCTCTAGCATGTGCCATAAGTCAAGCTTTTAAGTAAATGTGCTTTTTGTACATTTCCGTAGTACATATGGGAGACTGAGTGAGGAAGTGTTTTTTTTTTTTCTTTTCTTTTTAAAGGGCCATCAAGAAACAGTTATCACTTTTTTTTAGACAGAGTTTCGCTCTCATTACCCAGGCTAGAGTGCAATGGCACAGTCTCAGCTCACTGCAACCTTTGGTTCCCGGGTTCAAGTGATTCTCCTGCCTCAGCCTCCCAATCAGCTAATTACAGGCATGTGCCACCCAAGCAGCTGGGAGTACAGGCATGTGTCACCATGCCCAGCTAATTTCGTATTTTTAGTAGAGAAGGGGTTTGTCACCATGTTTGTCAGACTGGTCTCGAACTCCTGACCTCAGGGGTTATAGGTTGCCCTGGCCTCCCAAAGTGTTGGGATTACAGGCATAAGCCACTGCGCCCGGCCTAACAGTGTTATCTCTTTATACAGAATTAAACTTACCATCTAGAGGGGACGTCTCAGAGAACAGAGCAAGCAGAAGCGAAGATGTTCCAGGGGAGAAGGGATGAATTAATACTTGTGTTTATTCCCCAGGACTGACAGGCACACTTGGACCACAGCCTTCCAAAGAGGCTCCCTGACTCTTAGGCTGTGAACCATCTTCCCCAACCAGAACACGAGGCCAGTATTAACAGATTTCTGCTCTAATATAAGGGTTGCCCAGCACTCCACTATGGCCAAACTAAATGCTTTCACCACCGCAAGGTGGGTGCCTGAGATAAAGCTTCAAAGGACTTCTGAAGTTGCATTTTGAATTCCTCCATAACAAAATTTAGATAATTAGGCAAGGCAGTTCCTTAGCACTCACTTTTCTCTGCCTCGGCAGGCCTTTCCCTGGGACTCCGTGAGTAACCCTGTCAGAGCCATGACGCATCAGCCCCAGATGCGCTGGCTCTGCTGGAGAGATCGCACCAGCCAAGATCCAGGTCAGATCTAAGGCAAACTGTCGCGTCCTGTGGAGGCTGAGAGAGGAGAGAAGGAAGCAGCAAAAGACAGGCAGGGAGGGCAAGGTGCCCACGAGAAAGGGCAGATTCCAGTTAAGTCATCCGTGACCACTCTAATTACCCAAATGTTTTCTGGAGCCAGGAGGTTTTGACCACCTGATTACCAAAATATGGAGAATATTCCCAGATCATGATGTTCAGCTGCCAGGCAGTAAATGAGCTTCTAGAAGTAGAAGAATATCCATCGCCTTTCCCGGAATTTGGCGTGTTTGAGGATCACTAACACTGGACCTGAGAACTGGCTACTGAGTTATGCATTTCTCCACCAAGTCGCCCGCTCTGCCCCTCCCCCTTCAGCTTGGTCCTAATCCTACTGTTCCCAGGAACATGCCATTTGCCTCCAAAGTATTGTTACAAAAGGTGGCCTTCACTGCCCTTGATTTTTTTTTTTTTTTTTTTTTGAGAGACAGAGTCTCTCTGTTGCCCAGGCTGGGGGATAGTGGTGTGATTACGGCTCACTGCAGCCTCCACCTCCCGGGTTCAAGCAATTCTCCTGCCTCCGTTTCCAAAACGCTTGCACTACCGGCATGCACCACCACGCCCAGTTAATTTTTACATTTTTTAGTGGAGACAGGGTTTCACTCTATGTTGGCCAGGCTGGTCTAGAACTCCTGACCTCAGGTGACCTGCCCACGTTGGCCTCCCAAAGTGCTGGGATTATAGGCATGAGCCACTGCTCCAGGCCTGCCCTTGATTTTTCTCTGGCTTTCAGCCTCCCTGTATCAGCAGCTGAGAAGGTGAAACAAAAGTTTGAAAAAACAAATCCCCTGCAGCCTCTTGTACCGTGCTGATGTAAGCTGCACAGAAGAGGAGTTTATCTGGTAGAAGCCAACCATGAGAGAGTTAAATCTTCATCCCACCCTATGGAAGCTTCAAGTCCCAGAGAAAGAAACTGATGTGCTCAGTCAGCAAACCCAGCAACACTGCGCATCTCCTCAACAAACATTCTCAATTTCTTTTACACTCCATCCTGCGCCCACCCCTATACTCTCCCCCACCACCTGATTGATTTGTGGGAAACACAGAAAGTGATGCTGCCCCTCTGAACTCACAGATGTGCAAACGCTGCATCACACTGGCCACTAGCTGTCCAGCAGACCTGTACAAGAACCAACACGCTCACAAAGATGCCCCTCTCTGGGCTGGCTGTTGTTGGTCTCATTTAAGGAGTGGGCACCAAAGGAGTGCAAGTGAGTGAGCAGCGTCTGGCGCGGTGCACAAGCCCTGACACCGAATGTGACATGAGCCTCCATCCAAGGACACTGGGAGATGCCACCTGCCATCTGCCTCCCACCACCCCCAAAAGTTGCTTCTCTTTCTTCAAGCCATGTGCATATAAAGTCTCAAAAAATTCATGGTTACTAGGAAATGATTGCAAGGAATTTCTTCTTTGGTACTGGAAAAAGGAATATTTTTCCTCAAAAAAAAAAAAATAATAACATAAACTGAAACGTCTGTGTTACACCAGTAAGTCTAGTGCAAATTAATAAATGCCAAGAGGGAAAAACTCACAAGAGGAACAACAAAACAACTTTTCTTGTTCTAAAAAGAGAACAAGGATGGGGTCAGGTGCGGTGGCTCACGCCTGTAATCCCAGCACTTTGGGAGGCCGAGGTGGGCAGATCACCTGAGATCGGGAGTTGGAGACCAGCCTGACCAACATGGAGAAACCCTGTTTCTAAAAAAAAAAAAAGAAAGAAAGAAAGGAAAAGAAAAAAGATGGATTGAGGGGCCTGAGTGAGATGCTGTGTGTGTACGGGTGTTGGAGAGGGAAAGGGTCAGGGCCACACACACACTGAGTGATCCCTGTGTCCTAGAGGAGGTTGGCCAGCACAGAATAAAAAGCGGCCTCATAAATGCCTAGAAACAACCCACCCTTGACACATCTGATTAGAGGCTCACCTGTCGCCAGGTAAAGGCATGCTTGGCATCCCTGTGGTATTTGCTCTGTCATCAACATATCTACAGGCCTTTCTGGGGCTTTTCATTCCAGCTCCAGTCCAATAACCCTCTTTTATCCAGATACCCGATAAGCATCTCCTTCTCTACCAAAGGGACCATGCTTACTGATGAAACATTCTTTGTGAAAAGCCAATAATGTACCCCACTTGGACACGTAGAAAGAGCTGAGGTGTGTCAACATCCCCCCAGGTAAATTAATCTCGCAGAGATGTATTTTTCCAGGGAACTGGTATTTGCCCCAATTCCCCTGCTTCTGTTATTCTCCTTGGCCCCACCGAACACAAGACAATTACATTTTCTTTGCTTTTCTTTTTTTGAGTTGGGGTCTCACTTGTTGCTTAGGCTGGTCTTGAACTCCGAGGCTCAGAGGGTCCTCCCGCCTCAGCCTCCTAAGGAGCTAGGATTATAGGCATTTATCATCAAATAACCTTGGAACCACTGGTGTTGGTGGTTGCGACAGGCTGTGTCTTACAAGTAACCTGGTTTACACCCAGCACCTAGTAAATTATGATGAATAAAAAAAAAAGAAAGGAGGGAACAAAAAGAGGAAGGAACTCTGATGTTTCCTCTGGCAACACAGGGAGAATGGGAAAAATGACCAACTTAGGCTGAATTCTTTTTTCTTTTTTATCTTTTTAAGATAGAGTTTCACTCTTGTTGCCCAGGCTGGAGTGCAATGGTGCAATCTCGGCTCACTGCAACCACTGCCTCCCAGGTTCAAACAATTTTCCTGCCTCAGCCTCCCAAGTAGCTAGGATTATAGGCATGCACCACCACACTGAGCTAATTTTTATATTTTTAGTAGAGACATGGTTTCATCATGTTGGTCAGGCTGGATGGTCCCAAACACCTGACCTCAGGTGATCTACTCACCTCGGCCTCCCAAAGGATTAGAGGCATCAGCTGCCGCGCCTGGCCAGGCTGAATTCTCTTAAAGAAAAAATATAAATGATATTGCACAAGAGTATACATATAATTACTTAATTTAGAACATTCTTACGGTAACTTCCAATGTCTGCCCTCTTCTCAGTCCTCAAAGATCCATCCAAAAGCAGTATATTTCCAAATATTAATTTTCTCAAACTGTATTCTTAGATGGACAGTGAAGAAAAGCCAGCTGGCATTGGGGAAAGAAAATACCATGACTGTGGCTGAGTCTGGGAATTTTAAGGGCATCTTCCACTTCTATATTAACTAAAAAGAAAAGCATTTTAACAGTTGCAGTAAAGAAGTTGAGGAAATAATTCAGGGGCAGTGGTCTAGCTATGCCAAATTATAGGCTGCCTCCAGAAGTTGGCAATTTTCCCTATCAGAAAATAAATAAAATAGAAACCATGTAAGAGTTATCTCAGAACTGAACTCACCTAGAAACAGGTTGGGCAACTGGCCCCATCTTTGCTTTCCTGGCCCCAAGAAAGATAATCATGTCACTCAAAATAACAACAGCATTCTTGGTGGCAGAAGTGACCCAACAAGCCCCTTTTTTCCTTGCTCTTAACACACTATGGTCATTCGCCTACACTTGACACACGCTCTAAATTCCATCCTCTGCCTCTACAAAGAAAGACCTGCTGGAAACATGGCTTCAGAGACATTAACAAGGACCCATTCGGCTGGGCATTTGGAGCTGCGTTGTGAACAGCCAGACCCATGCCAAAACCACTGCTGACCAACTGGGTCCTAATCCTTCCTAATGCCTTGTCCAGAAAATGTCATTCCCACCTGAAGTCCCAGGAGAAGCATGGCTGGGATTAACCTGCAGTTTCTCCATGTGCATTCTAAAATCACCAACGGGCTTGTTTAAAATGCAGATTCCTGGCCCTATCCAAGATGACTGAGCAAGAATCTCTGGGGCTGAGACAAAGGAATCTGCCATTTTAACAAGCACCTTGTAAATCTTACTAAAATACACATTGAAATAGAGCCAATGAGTTCGCTGTTTCGCTTGCTATTTAAAAAAGAAAAAAAAAACCCTTGATCAGAACCAAGTTTCAAATGCTTTTGTAAACACTCTGCATCTATATCTGCCTTCCGCTTCCATCTCTGTGAACAAGCAGAAAAGAGTTGAAGCGTTTCCTGTCCTACCTACCTTTGCAGGGCTTTGGTTACAGCAGAGGTGGAGGCTCCATCATGTCCCATCTCCCCCAAAGCAAAATTAAACCCATCAGGAGGCGACGCAAGCAGAAAGCAACCACCAAAGACCAAGTTGGGAGTTAAAAACAATCTATTGCTGGTTCCATACAAATATTCTACCAATAAATCCACAGCCACACCTGTGAACTACCAACAATGAGACATACTAGATGCATACAATTCTTTTCAAGTATCAAAGGGGTTAAGCCAAAATCCAGTGTAGAAAGTTATCATGGACCAGTTTAAATCAAGCAGTAGTTCAGATGCACCCCCAGGACATGAGTTTCTGATCTTGACTTTAAAAAAGAAGTCAAATAACTTAACAGTCTCTTTCCTACTAGTGGCATGAGTCCCAAGTGAATGTTCCTGCTTATCTCGAAAAGGGAATTAGATCACAGGAGACAAGTGTGGCTAATGCTTCGAAGAGACCTCTGTGCTTGAGTCTGATCAAACGCACACGGGGGATTTCCCTCTGGTTATTTCCAGTCCTGCTGATTAGTCTTCTAATTCTGATACTATTGTCCTTTCTTGCCCTTGGAAATGGATGCCATTGATCCAAGCGACGTTCCATGACTAGACTCTCCAAGCTCCAAACACTAGCTGGGTGACCACCAAGCATCACATCAGAATCACTCACACATGGAAAGTCACAGAGGTCGATAGCAGAGCAACAGATCTGAGAGCTGGCTGGGTCATGGGGGAGGAGTAAATTTCTTTAAACTCTTTATCTACTTTCTGTTACCTGTCTCCGCAGGGGGATGCGCTTGGTCAGCTTGTGCACAGCCGGCTGGCTGCTGAAGTCTGGTTTCTTGGTCGTGTTCTTCATTCGGCACAGGATAACGGTCACCACCATACAGGCGATTAAGAAGACCCCTATGCAGTAAATGGCTATCTCCAGGTAGTCTGGGGAAGCTGTGGTCTCCTTTTCTCTTATGGGAGCTAGATTGCAGATCAGAGGGGGAGGAACAGATAAGCAGGCCACAGAGTTAGCACACCAGACTGATGCATCAAAGCACAACCAAAGGAATCAAAAGGACGACCATTCTCAAGGTAAGGTGGGCTTCCCAAAAACTCAATCCCACAGAATGGCATGGGCCATAAGGCCTGCCGAGTGCCTCTTCCCTGTGCCTCTACCAAATGAAAATGAATAACCAGGGCTTCATCATTTGACCACCAAAAGGTCACTGTCTCTTGCCTCTGCAATCCAGTGAGTGGCTGACACCCAGCTGCACAGGGCAGGCTATGAGGCCACATTCTGTTAGACGTTTGAGCAGAGGCCAGCCAACTGTACCACAATGAAAGGATTATCCTTCATGATGGTCTGTGAATGCAAACCGCATTAAAAATTCTGAAATATCAACGATGCCCACTTTTGTTTCTAAGGAGACAGTGACAGTCTTATGTGGGTGGGCTCTTCTAAAGGAAGACTCCACAGGTGACTTGGCCCGGACGAACACAGTTCCATATGAAATGGATATTCATCTAGCAGCCTGGTCTGAAAAAGTTTTAGTGAATTTCTTAATACTGCCTAGTCCATAAACAAACCAATTCATTAAATATAAAGATTGAATTGCTTATAATACAGAACCATTAGATCCATAACACATAAAGCACATAATATTCCTTAATAACCTTTTAAGTTGATACATATCTGGTTATACTGTGATATCACTACAACTTTTCTCTTAAAGAAAAAACATAAAGGTATTCTGTGCGACTATACATATAATTACTTAATTTAGCACATTCTTCTACCAACTTCCAATGTCTGCCTTCTTGTTGGTCCTCAATGATCCATCTACAAGCAGTGTATTTCCAAACAGTATTTTTCTCAAACTGCCTACTTAGTTAAGTGCTACTTGCACTGTCAGGCAAACTGGTTAAGAAGTGCCAATTAGGCACCACAGAATGCAGTACTGCAAACAAAAGCAAGCTTCGACCTAAGAGCCATCTCATTGTTTTAAAGCAAATATTCACAGAGCAGATTTGCAATAAAAGGAATAATGGATGCAATGATATTACTGAAAGCTTACACATTTTAATCAGAAAAATACTTGCAAGACAGTCAAAACTCTCAGCAGCAACAGCACAAAAATGAAATGATCTATTTTATTTTTACTAGATGTAAAATACGCATGCAGGTAGGCACCATACTCTAAAAACAAGGAATTGATATCTGGAGTGGAACATCATAAGCTAGCAAACCACAGTCTCTGCACTTTCACAAAGGAAATGACAAAGAGGCAGGTGCATCAGAGAGGACAGTGTTTATATCAAGCAAGTTTCACTAGAATAGAGATGTTGGTTAAAGATTCGGACAGCAGCAGTGTTTAGGCAACAGGGCTGCAATGATGTCTATTTCTCTGCAAGGCAGAAATAACATCAAGCCCAAGATGGCAGGAGCATGCTTTGCAATGAAAGCAATCTGAAAGTCCGTTCTATCGCAACATGCAGCAAGCCACCAATACGCAAGGCAGGCAACACACTGCTTCTGTGCACCCGACATTCAGGGATGCTGCTCCCCAGGCACCTCCATACACACCCCTCTATTTACATCTCGTTAAAAATACAAAGTGGGATGAAAGCAATAAAAACACATATGGGATTTCAGCAAAATGGAATTTGAAATGGGAATAAATTACTTTGCATTTTACAAAGTAATTTCAACTTCTTCCTTAAGAGAAAGGGGGGTGGGCTAATTTATACATTGCCTCAATGACTCACTAAAAATATGAGATCCTTTCAGGTTTTAAGGGTGAAATTTCCCTTGATCATAAATGTGAGTGTGGGATCTCATTGTACATGAAGTTCCAAGGCAGTTTTCTTACCCCTGAGGGATAATTTGTAACATTTTTTATATCTTTATGCAAGGATAAAAGGGGCCATTTCTGATAACAGAAGCTGTGTTAATTTCATAGCAATCAACCAAGAAAAGGGAAAAAAAACCCAGAGAGAAAGAGCAGTATATACCTGGCAGAACTGTCAACCATGCAGAGTGAAAGGATATCCCAATAGAATTACCCGCCAAGCATGTATATTCCCCAGCGTCCTCAAAAGTTACATTCCGAATATAGAGAACCTCAATCTCTTTGTCCGTGGTGTTAACACCGGCAGCCTAGAAAACAAGGGAAGCAAGAGAAAAGGCTAGACGACACAGGAATGATTGTGGAGGAGGCTGTGGAACCACGAGGCGTCGCACCGGGGGCGTCAGGGGGTGCTGGCCGCTGGGAGATTCCGACTGCAGCCCATCCACAAAGCCCACACCCAAGAGACACAGAACAACACTGACCAGCTCACCTCCACAGGCCCGTCACCACACCGGCTTCACCTCCTAGACATGCACACAATCAAACGCATGGAAAAAATCAACCCACAGAGGTCCGTTCTCTTGGCCTGTGCTTTGGTTTGCATTTATAGAGGTGAATTTCCAAAGGTATGGCGCCCAGAAGGCCAAGCTAGGTTCTGGTCCCGTTGGCTGCAGACTCCCGCCAAGAGGAAAGGCCAGTTCTATCTAAACTGCTGTGTTTTAAGACAACACACCACTGCACATGAGCCCAGATGGACACCTCACCCATCCTCCTGGCCCTGTGGGAACCAATCGGGGTGGAAGGTTGTCTTGGTTACCAGGCTCTGGTTATTTTTACTTCTGCAAAACCATCTTGCCTTACACAGCATTGACAAAAAGAAATGGACGCAGGCATCATCTTGGTAACCAAAAAACTGGGCTTAATTTTTTTGTTGTTTTGTAATATAAACATTTGGATATGAGTCATGACAAACTTAAAAAGTCAACCTTTTGCCTTTAGTAGCATCCAGTAGTACGTTCATTCAGTAAGACGAACGCCCCTCCCTCCAATTTGGGACAAGAAGGTCAAGAACAGCATCTCATAAGGATCTGGATGCAACCAAAGAAATGATACTTTGTTGGACAAATTGCATCATGCCAATATTTCCCTAAAAACTTGAAGTAGATGGAGACAAATTCTGCTGATACTCAAATGGCCCCATATCAAACAGGTATGCAGGTGTGTGTTTTAAATGGTGTTAATGTACAATCATGATGGGAAATTTGCAGCCCAAACAAGATCAACCAGAAGCAACAACTTAAAAACTAGGTGGGGGTGGAGGCTAACCTCCGGGAGAAATTGGAGCAAGCACTTTGAACATTGTGGGCATTTTTCCATGGCTACTGGCATCATACCAGCTGCATCACCGAAGAAAGATTATGATAAATATACCAAGGCCACAAGAGTTATCCTATAAGCTCCCTGCGGTCTCCCAAAGCACCAAGTCTTTTCAGCTTCTATATCCAGCTTTCTTTTTTTAAAAAAAGACAAAAACGAAAGCATTGTTACCTTGCTGTTTTGGCAGGACAGTGAGCCAGGCAGACTGGTTGGCCTGCCCTATATAATTGGAGACCTTACATATATACTCCCCAGCATCCGCCTCGGTCACATTGAACAGAGCCAGCACTTCTGCATTGGAACTATTTATCCCCGAGTGCTGGAACAGACACAGGAGAACAATATAACGGCCAACCAGGAAGGTCTTAGTGCTGTCCATGGTCCCACCACCAACACACCGCAACAAAACAACCTCCATTACATCTCAACAGCGGCATTAAAGGGCTGTGGGTTTTGAAAGAACAAAATCAGTCCAGTGGCAGACAATGGAAAGCCCTGATGGAGAGAAGGGGAGGAGTGTGTGACTGACGGCTAACTGGACAGGTCGGGCGGGCCCCCAGGTTGGTCATCTTTTCCCAGTGCCTTTGATTCTCAGTACTGTTAGCTGGTGGGAACACCTCCTTGGCTGAGAGTTCTTAGTTGGGTCACGTATGGTTCTACTGGAATAATGTTCTCCTTAGGACATTCATTCTCTATGATCAACTGGACATGGGAGACGTGGTAGGCAAGGAGCTAGGAGCCAGCTGTACAGACTTAGCTGCCCCTGCCCTCAGCCTCCTGAAGAGCAAGCTAGATCTAAAAAAGAGGCAGATGCTATGAAAATGGGGCTTGCAAACAAGAAATAAGACAGCAAAGATATGTTCCTTGTTCAGCATGTCACTGGTGCAGAAACATGACCTAGAGTTTATTGTCTAAATCACCTGTGAATGGATTTCAAAGGTCAGGGTTTCTTTTCTTTTTTAAGGAAATCCAAATTGTTTCTAAAACATAGCTACTAAAATTGGATCCCAACATCCTATTCATAGAAAACAGCATCAGAGTAACAATCAACACTGGTACAATGCCTTGAGCCTACAAAGCTCTTCCCATCCGCTTTACCCCATTTATTCCTCACAACCACCGGGGTAGGGAGACAGTATCATAATCTCTACTTTTACAGATGTGCAGCTAAGCCTAAATGTCTGCGATCTCAGGGCTGATAAATAGCTGAACTAGTCTCTCTCCCAAGTTTAGTAGTTCTTCCCCTACTCCATAGCTCCCTTCAGAAATTTTACTAGCAAGCGTAATGATCTGTTAATTCCTTAACACACCCTCTGCTGGCTAGTCAAAAAAAGAGATCATCCTCTCTCAACTCCAATGGGAAATCAAACAACCTGTGGCCACACCCATGAAAGAGACCCCAGCTGTGGGTATCTTTAGATTCAGAAAGTCCTCACCTTGAGAACCTTGAGGTAGGGCAGCCCATCAGGCCCGTATTTACTGCCGTTCTTTTCCACGTGCTTGATCCACTGGATGTGGGGCTGGGCATCACTGTAAACCTTGCACACAAACTCCACGTCTCCTCCGACCACTGTGGAGGCATTTGCCGGCAGTCCGGCTTGGAGGATGGGCCGGTGAGGCGATCGCTCTGGTAGAGAGAGGGAAGAGAGGGGGAGCGGGGATGGGAGAAGGAGAGGCCAATAAATAAGTTGTGTTGTCCGGAGGCCTGTCAGTGAACTCATGCCAGAAAAGCCTCAAGCCTGCTGGCTGACGCCTTTGAAATAACACCGCAGCCCCATGAATAACAGAAATGGCTTCAAAGGAGACTGCTAGAGCACGACCCTTGTAAAAAGAACACTTACTCAGAAAAACAGAGAAAAGAACTTACTACGTCCCAAGTTGTTGGTTGTCCATAGCCACCTGATGAACAGGGGAAGAGATTTTACTTTGACAGTCTAAGTGACACACAGTATGGGAAGGGAAGCTTCTTCACTTACCCTATTTGAGATCATCTCAAAGGTTCACCTCAACCACAAGCTTAACATCACAGGCAAATGACAAGACTCACTTTACGGACACTCTGAATACCAAAAGTGGTTTCAACAGGCAAGTGTCTCCCAATACATTTTTTTCTTTTCTGAGACAGGGTCTCACTCCATTGCCCAGGCTGGAGTGCAGTGGCCTGATCACGGCCTCCCAGGCTCAGGTGATTTTCCAACCTCAGCCTCCTGAGTAGCTGGGACTACAGGTGCCCGCCATCATGCCCAGCTAATTTTCAAATTTTTTGTAGTGATGGGATTTCACCATGTTGCCCAGGCTGGTCTCAAACTCCTAAGCTCAAGCGATCCGCCCACCTCGACCTCTCAAATTGCTGGGATTACAGACATGAACCATTATACCTGGCTCCAATAGACTTCTAAGATGCTCCGAGAAGACTTCCAATCTTTGTCTTAAAAAGTAAACTAAAAGCTAAAGCCCAAAGTTATGAAGAGGCTTGATTAACAATGGGATTCATCTCTTTATTGTGGATTTTACTTCATTCATTCATTCTTTATTCACCCATTTGGCTCTTTGATGAATATCAGGTGTTACTCTGCCAGGTACCAAATGCACAAGTAGATGTTTCCAATATGGCACTGAAGGAAATGTAAGGAGACCAGTTTCCAGCTCCCGGCTTATGTTTTAGACTGCCCTAAAGGAGGGCATAGATGGTATCCCAAAATTACTTCCTAGCGTCACTTGTCTTGCCTCTCTTTCCCTCGAGAACATGTTCTCAACAAAGAACTGACCCTCTCATCTTATGCCTCCAAAGCTCTCCAGTTAAGAGGTGGTCCCTGCAGAACTTTTGTGGAAACAATCAAGCCCCGGTATGCTAGTAAACTATACATGAGCCTCCTCAAGTGTTCAGTAATACCCATAAAACGATGGGCTAAGGACTTAAATATGCTTTCTCCAAGAAGACATACAAATGGCCACTAGGTATGTGAAAAGTTTCTCAATGTCACCAATCATTAGGGAAATGCAAATCAAAACCACAAGGAGCTATCACATGACAATTGTCAGGATGGCTTAAAAAAAAAAAAAAAAAAAAAAAAAAAAAAAGGTCAGGAAGGAAAAAAAAAAAAAAAAAAAAAAAAAAGACAAGTATAGGCCGGGCGCAGTGGTTGACACCTGTAATCCCAGCACTTTGGGAGGCTAAGGCAGGTGGATCACAAGGTAAAGAGATTGAGACCATCCTGGCCAACATGGTGAAACCCCATCTCTACTAAAAATACAAAAAATTAGCCAGACATGGTGGCACATGCCTGTAATCCCAGCTACTTGGGAGGCTGAGACAGGAGAATCCCTTGAACCCAGGAGGAAGAGGTTGCGGTGAGCCGAGAATGTGCCATTGCACTCCAGCCTGGGCAACAAGAGCGAAACTCTGTCTCAGAAAAAAAAAAAAAAGACATGTGTTGGCAACGATGTGGAGAAACTGGAACACACTGCTGGTGGGAATAAAAAACGATGCAGCTACCATGGAAAACAATATGGAGGTTCCTCAAATAATTGAAAACAAAACTACCCTAAGACCCAGCAATCCTACTTCTCAGTATTTATCTGAAAGAACTGAAATCGGGATCTGCACTCCTGTATTCAATGCAGCACCATTAACAATATCCAAGAAATGAAATCAATCTATGTGTCTGCCAACAGATTAATTTTTACAATGTGGCTATATACATAGTAGAGTACTATTCAGCCATAAAAAGAAGGAAATGTTGTGATATGTGACAACATGAAAGCCATTATGCTAAATGAAATAGGACAGTCACAGAAAGACAGATACTGTATGACTCCACTGATATGAAGTATTGAAATTCACCCAATTCGTAAAATCAAAGAGTGGGGCAGTGGTTGCCAGGGGCTGGGACAGGGAAGGAAATGGTGAGTTGCAATCAAGGGGCATAAAGTTTCAGTCAAGCAAGATGAACAAGCTCAAGAGACCTCTGCACAACATCACTGTGTATATGGTACACTTAAAATTTAGTTGAAGACCAGACACAGTGGCTCATGCCTTTGAGCATAATCTCAGCACTTTGGAGGCTGAGGCAGGAGGACTGCTTGAGGCCAGGAGTGTGAGACCAGCCTGGGCAACATAGCAAGACTCCTACCTCTACAAATAATAAAAAGCTTAGCCAGGCATGGTGGAGCAGGTACTTGAGACTGAGGTGGGAAAATGGCTTGAGCTCAGGAGGTTGAGGCTGCAGTGATCGTTTCTCCACGATCTTGCCATTGCACTCCAGCCTGGGCAACAGAGTAAGACCCTGTCATAAAAAAGAAAGCAACTTGGTTGAGATGGTAGTTCTCATACTCAGCATTCTTGCAACAATAAAATAAAATAAAAAGAATTAAATAACAGACCACCAGACTGCTATGTGATATTGTCACACAAACTTACTGGAAACTTCCTACATAGTAGCTCTGCCAAAAGCCACACAAAACACAACCATTTGTCCATTCATGATACAACTCCATCCCGACAGCCTTGCACACACCAGCCTCCTCCCTCTCCTCCTCCCCTAGGTGTGGGTACCACTATTCTAACCTCCAGCGTTCAAAAACAATGAGGGAAATGAGGAAAACCCAGCCAGCTCAGCACACCAAGGATGTCTCTGCACTGTACCTGAGAATCCCCGTGCACTGGGCTGGAAACAGCCAATTACAGCGATAGATATCTACACCTTCCTGTATTGGGCCTTTCAGATTAAAACATCATTGAGTGGAATTTGTTGGACAAGAGCCAGACCATGTGCAAATTGATTTTACTGCATACGCCTGTTGCTGGCCTTTAAAAACATTGTTAAAAGAAAGAAAAAGTGCTAGTGGTTACCCTTAGCACATTTCATTCCAGAATCTCCCATCACTTTACAGACATCTATGTTTTCACATTAAAAAGATAAGGATATAGCAGCCGCAAAGAAATCATTCATTTGCCCCTATATTGCCCATGTAGGCTCAGCAAAGAACCAGAAGTTAAGACTTCTGGTGTTTGTGGGTAGAAAAATCTCAAAGCTGGGTCCCTTCAAACGTCATGTGAAACCCTTGCTCTCTGGCTCATCCACTGACCCAGGGATGGGCCCCAGCCAGCCTCCTGGTCAGGCCTGGCAGCCAGCTGGACACCCCGGGGACCTGTCCGCAGCGGGCAGCGACCGAGGTCTGGTTTAATCCCAACTGGCCTCATCCATGTGGGAAGGACAGAGTTAAGTCCACGCGCAAACACAAACACACTCTTCTTTCCTCACCAGGCCTCCTACCAATAGATTTCACAGCACGGGGGGAAGCTGTCCTCTGCGCTAGATCCTGCCAGCCAAGGTCACAAACGATGCTGCTACGCACCTAGCAAATAGTGAGAAGGTTTCCTCCTTCACATGGAAATGTAGACTTTAGGCATCCATTCATGCCCTGACGCTGTTTTCCTGTTTTGTACTTGCACACGCAGGTGTGTGTAGTGTGGGTGCGCTTTAAGATAAATATTTACAGGGGGCCTAAACATCTATTCTTAGAAACAAAGGTAATAAAATCTTAAATGTCATAAGCCAGATAGACTGAGTTTCAAACCAAGTCCTCTTTCTTAAACATACTTGTTTCCAATAAATCGTTTCACAAGCAAACATTGTGTATGCAGCACCAAATAATGATGCCCCGTGAACAATGAGCGCTTTCATACTGCCTGACATCTCTGGCCTGCGCCAGGCTTCGACAGGGAATTTAGTCACTGGGGCAACACTGGCAGAGCCCACTACAGAGCTGCAGTCTTGTTTTCCTTGTGGTCAAAGTGCCGCTGAGCTCCAGTTATTAAGTTATTCCAATGCTATCCCGACTATGTACACACACACACACACACACACACACACACACACACATACACACGCCCCAAGTTTGCAATGGTTTAATGTTATTGCATTAGCAAATTACAGCATACCAAATGTTACACGCTTGCAGTCTTGAATTCATCTTTTCAAATTTTCTCACCTTATACAAAATAACCTCTTAACCACTCCTACTCCCCCCTCCACCCTTTCTCACTTCTGGTAGAAAAACTGCAAGCAGGATTGCTCTGTAATAGAAACCTTACACTGTCTTCCAAAACTTATTACAGCTGCCTTCAGTATAAAATGAAACCTTAGAGAACGTTATTTAAAATGTTTTTAAAAAGTCAGTAGTTCTCATGTTTCGTTTCTCCACATCAGGCTTTGATTTCCTTTGCAACCTTATTCTCTGCCCTTAAACAAGTCGGAGACGGAGGCCTGGACGTCTTGGAAAAGGGCCCAGGACGCCAGCATCTGCCCAGCCCTGTGTTCCTCCTCTCGAACCCTTCAGCGATCCACCTCCTCTCGAAATCCATCGGAACCTTAGAAACAGTGAGCAGTAAGCGGATGGCAGCACCTGGACTCCCGTCCTAACTTCTGAAAAACCAGGGTGATGGCAGGGTGCAGACGGTGGATGAGGATACAGGCTGGGCACAGTGGGGCCCCCTTTGTGGCCTGGCCCAGTGGGCACCAGGGACAAAGGGGATGATGACCCCAAGAGCTCATGTGTTCTCCCCGGAGGAACCTCCTCAGTCCCTGGGCAAACCAAACGCCTCAAGTCTGCAACTTTTTTGCAACAAGCTGATATAACAAGAGAGCGAATTCCCTGATGAATTATCTCTGGGCGAGAGACTCAAGCCCAGTGATATCTTATCGCTTCTTTACGTGATAACAAAAATCACATCTTCTCCACCAGGAAGGATAGGAAGGATTTACAGTGTTAGGCAAGGTTCTCTTCTAGCACGTTTAATTCTCAGCTATCATATAAAACAGGTTTTCCTTTTTACAAAGAGAGATAAACACATGGACACTAGGCCGGCTGATGAGCAGCTCCCCTCTGTTTCTTTACTGCAATTTTAATTCTATAGGTATATGAAAAGACGTTCTGAGTTCAGCAGGCTGCAGATGCACAGTGCAGGGACCTGGACCAAGATGAGAGCCTTCAAGAGTGATGGGAAGGTGCCTGTGTGAATTCCAAATTAAGACGGAAGGGAAAGCAGTCCAAAGGGTGCGGCCACTGCTGCTGGGACCGTTGGCTGCACTGCTGGAATGAGGTTCCACCAAATAAACGCGTAGTAAACACGGGCTGAAGTGCTTTAAAAAATACATTTTCTCCCAGCGTTCTCTCACTCACTCTTGGTCTCGCCCCCTTTTTTCAAGTGTCTACTCTACTAGCGCAGAAAGCCCAGCTGCTAACAGTTTAAATATCAGGATGGGCTCTGTCAAGCCCTGCTCTGTAGCTGGGAGCCATGGCCCAACTAAAGATGGCAGCAGGAAAGCACAGCCTGCTTCATTCCAAGAGGTAGTTATTGAGGGGGAGACAGAGAGAAAATACCTGAGTGACAAAGAATAAATCTTTGTTAATTGACCATTGAAATTTTATAACATGCCAGTCCTCCTCTGGACATAGTAATCTGTTTGCTCATAAGAGATCTATAACTTTTGCTGTGACATAGCAAAGGCCATAAAAAATGTCCACAGAGCCAAGGGGCCTCACATCTACAGGCTCAGTAAACATGCATCCTGGGGATCAGAAGGAGAACCAGGCTCTTAAATTACACCTATAAATTAATCAAGCATAGAGTGGCTGGTTTCCCAGCTCGCATCAGTCTCCTAAGCATTTCTCCCCAAAAGTTAGGCAGTCCTTGCCACAAAGAACCATTTCAACGCCACCTCTCTCTGGCAGCCAAACACCAAGAGACTCACATCACACGGCGTTCCCAGTATCGATCTGGAAACAGCCAGTCTCCTGCTCTCAGGCCCCCATTCATTTAAGGAGTGTGGATAACCTTGCCTGCTCTGTCTTTAAATTAAAATCAAAATTTAATTACCCTTCCTCCAAAATGGCAGTCTCTTAGCAACTCCAAAGAGCTGAAAAGGGAAAGAACATTCTGCAATTTGGAGGACAAGTGAAAACAACTGAGAAATCTTATTTTCTAAAGCCTGCCTAGCTTTTTTCTAAAGAGTAGGCGGTGGTTGCTTTAGTTGCATAAAAACGCACTAAACCAGTTAGCATGAGGCATGGTTATTAGGAGGAGGAGGCCGATCAAAGCCCTCTGAAGTCTGAGGAGCCCAGAACTTGCTAAAGGCCTCGCGCTAATTACAATTAGTAGAATGAGTTCATTGCCTTGTCAAGACTCCACCTAATGCACTCAAGCCAGACAGGCTACATCTCGTTCGGTTCTGAGTTTTGTTTTGTTTTCCCAGAAACATGAAGCTTTCTTCAGCTTCTGAAGATCAGCACAAAAGGAGGTCAGAACTAAAAATGATCAGCAGAGAAATGGAAGGCTACGATGGCCAGGAAATTACACCTTCAGAAAGAGCCCAGGTGCCCACAGCCAGTATTTTGGCTTGTCACCTCCTAGAAGAGAGGAGTGGGCTGGGATACTGGGCACCCAGAGTCACCTGTGTTTCGTTTTGTTTTTTTTAAACACACACACACATATTTTTGTAGAAGGTCACTGGTTTGCTGTCTTTCTCCCGCGCAGGCTTGGCGCATGCTCCTTTTGTTCATTCCACTTCGCTGTCTGGTCACCCAGGTGTCCGCATCTTCTGTCTGGATATCTGACTCTCGGAAGTCTTACAGAATCCAGCTGGGGCTCCGGCTTCCTCTAAAACACACACATCTCTTTGCAGAGACAGTGAAGTCTGCGGAACAAGCTTGTTTGGGGGAAAATGAAGTGTCCTCCCTCCAGAACTGAAGTCACAGAGTGACTTATGGAGGCTGTACCCTGTGAAATGCTAGAAGCAAAACACCACTAATGCCTTTGTGCTTGCTCGATGAAGTGGAGAAGAGTGAAGTGCTGGCTGGGCTCGGGGCCTGGGAAGACCAAAGCAGGTGGAGGGAAAGTACCTTCCCTAATTAATGCAGCAGGCTGTATTATTTGGCTTGGGGTTGAGTGGCTTCTACCAGCTGGGTATCAATTTGGGGCTTCTTGGGCAAATTACAGGAGCAGGGCTGTGTGTTATTTATACCCAGAGTGTTTAAGGGACTCTGAGCTCTGTGCCTTCAAAAAGTTTCACCAGAACTGAAGACTCTGGCAACCAGAGAGTTATTATGCCAAATTGAGGTTGGAAATTGGTCTCCTTTTGCTAAAAGGAGTCACGGTTTGGGGATGAGGAAAAATTTCTGGAGCTGAACAATGGTGATGGCTACAGAATAAACTGAATGTACTTAATGTCCCTGAATTGTACATTCACAATTGGTTACAGTGGTATACTTCCTGTCATGTATGTTTTTTTTTAAAAGGAGACATAGCAAAAGTGACAATATCTCAGAGTGAACAAGATCAATTTCTAGGGTCATGGAAAACCCACCTTCTCAATCACCAAGGTAATATTGGCCTTGTCCAGTTTACTCAATGAGAGCTATTCTATCTCCTGACCCACACACACCAGGCAGGAGAGCCCTCCCTAGGTTGTGCTTGGGTTTTGACACTGATGTAAAACTCAGACGTCAGTCTCCCAGGCTCCCTCCTGAGGAGCTGAGGTAAACACAGCTGAGAGCATTCATGCCTGGGAGCCACATCAGAGCCTCAGCAGCCGCCACTTGCCATTGGGGGTACAACATCTTTCAGGAATGCAAGATTATCAGCTGGTGTCTGCATAGCTGGGTTTCCTTCAGGGGAAGAAAATGTTTCCTTCATGCTGGAAAAGTTTTTTCTTTAATGTCCGGGAATTAGTATACCCTCTTGTTACAAGGGGTGAACTCCCAATTGAGAGTATCTTCTCTCAAATGATTTGCAAAGAAGCTTAAAACCAAACCACAGGGGAGCCCCCCTCCGTCAAAGACAGAAACCACTCCAAGTAAGTAAAGCCCCTTAGCTTTAAAATGTTTGGCTGAAATCTATCAAAAATGATCCAGTTAACCAACCTTTACAAATTTGTCCTAGAAAAATATTCACACAGACGCCCAATAAATAACTGTGTACAAAGCTTGTCACTGTAGCATTTTTTTAAACTGAAAAACAAAAGATCTTCACAACCTAAATGATATTCATGACAAAAGAACAGACTCGCCACTAGTAAGAATGAAGGAGATTGAGATGTACCACTTATGGAAGAATGTCCATTGTAAAAATACTGGTAGGTTTCATCAGCTTTCACAATCTCAAAAGTCTTTCTTCTACAAAAGTCTAGAAAAATCTACCATGCTCATCTCCCACGTGCCTTGTTTTGCTCCTAGGGTGGTTTGAGTAGAAATAAAAGCTTTCAGCCCATCTGAGCAAACAAGAAATACCTCCCTTTGATAGAAATAACATGAGAGGCTGAATAATCAATCTCATTTGTTTTTTTGGAGATGAAACTCAGAAACTGAAAATAATCATGGTTCTAGATACTTCTAAGTACAACATGACCTAAAGAGAAGCTTCAAAACCATCACCCAGATCACAAAAGCCTTCAGTCCAAATGCCCCTGCTCTTCTCACCATCTAAGCCAGATGGGAAGCTTCAAGTCAGGCCCCAGCCGTGGCCCCTCCCTATAAACACTCAGGGACAGTCTCATATACAGAATAGTTTTGTTTCTTTAGTCCAAAATGTAAAATTTATTTATTTACTTACTTATTTTTTGAGATGGAGTCTCACTCTGTTGCCCAGGCTGGAGTGCAATGGCATGATCTCAGCTCACTGCAACCACTGCTTCCCAGGTTCAAGCAATTCTCCTGCTTTAGCCTCCAAAATAGCTGGGACTACAGGTGTGCACTACAACCCCTAGCTTTTTTTTTTTTATTTTTTTATTTTTTTTTATTTTTTGAGAAGGAGTCTCACTCTGCTGCCCAGGCCAGAGCTCAGTGGCACTATCTTGGCTTACTGCAACCTCTGCCTCCCAGGTTCAAGTGATTCTCCTGCCTCAGCCTCCCGAGTAGCTGGGATTACAGGTACACACCACCACACCCAGCTAATTTTTGTATTTTTAATAGAGACAGGGTTTTACCATGTTGGCCAGGCTTGTCTTAAACTCCTGATCACAAGTGATCCAGCTGCCTTGGCCTCTCAAAGTGCTGGGATTACAGGTGTGAGCCACCACACCTGGCCAAAATGTAAAATTTAAAGGACTAAGTCCTTTACCTTTCAGTTTCAGTCCAGAGGGTACACTAAACCAGTAAAATGAGAACTTCCTTTTTCTAATAGAGCACAATTTCCAAAAGCTCCTATTAGAATAATACCCAATGCTTGTTTCTCAAAAGACCACAATCTCCCTGATCTAGTGGGGCATATGTCTGGGGCACCATCTGACTGTAGATCTGCATTTGGGATGCACAGATTTGCGTATGCACAATATTTGGGATGGACAGACTTACTGCCAGCCTTGTTTAATGGAATCCCGTATTCCAGATGCTCTGAGAGAAAGAAGGTTCCATCAAGATCTAGAAATTTCCATCTCAATTTATGGTCTTTGACCTCAAAATGTGACAAAAGGAACTCGATGAGGACAAAGCCTTATGCCTAATTCAAGTGACTGTCACCCTCTCGGCAATGTACAGGCTGCATGGGCATACCACATGCTTCACAGGTAGAGAATTAACCACTGCAACTCAGCAAATACAGAAATTCCCAGCGAGATTGCTCTCTGCTCTATTTTCTCCCTCCAAGCCAAAGCAATGGGGTTTCCATTGCCTCATCTGTCTCTTCTTAGAAGAGGAAACAGAACAACCCACACACAGCAACACCGACACCCTCAGCCATCTCTTCCCCACAGGCACCCATATTTGACCGACTATTCTGAAAGATGCACAGTGGCCGGCTGAAGCCACCCTTCCAAATCAAACCTGCTCTCTACGTAGGGAGCACATCCTACCTGCAGGTACAACCCTACAGAATCCTACCTTCTCCTTGACTGTGAAAACAAACCAAGCACGAAGACCATGAATACAACAGCAGGGTCTCCTTAGGGAGAGGGAATCCATGAAAGCAAACTAACAGACACATCTTTTAAAGGGGGAAGAACACATAGCACTCCACACTTACATCTTAACAAGAGTTGGCAGGCCAGGCTCAGTGGCTCATTCCTGTAATCCCAGCACTTTGGGAGGCCTAGGTGGGCAGATCACCTGAGGTCAGGAGTTTGAGACCAGCCTAGGCAACATGGTGAAACCCTGTCTCTACTAAAATACAAAAATTAGCTGGGCCTAGTAATGTGCACCTGCAATCCCCGCTACTCAGGAGGCTGAGGCAGGAGAATCACTTGAACACAGGAGGCGAAGGTTGCAGTGAGCCGAGATCACACTACTGCCCTCCATTATGGGCAACAGAGCAAGACTCTGTCTCATAAAACTTCCCAACTGAGGTCTTTTGGTTTATAAAGGCAGCCGTTGACAAAGCTGTATGAGTAAGTTAGTTTACGGAGAAACTCTGATTTCTTGCTTTGGAATTTGAAATGTTAAGAATCACAAAACTCCAAATATAAGTAACTCATTAAGCTGTTTTTGGATTATTTCAATTCAGCACATGCTGCTAGAAACCTCGCTAAGTTCCGGCACACAACTGCACACTCTTACTGTCATCAATAAATTGACATTTCATAGCAAGTTTACTTCCCAAGGTCTGACAAAAGCAGCTTTCTCTCTGCCCCATCCTCACCTGAATCTCCAGGTAACCTCTTCTTACATAAAACTGTAAAGTATTAACTTGATCGTAACACTTCTACATCCTCTGTGCCCACATCATAAAAGCAATGCCAAGATTAAACACCAGACCAAATATTAGCCCTCTCTTCAGCCACCTCACCCAGGCCCCCTACAAGAATCGAAAACAATCAATAAGACTTCCTTCCTCAATGGTGGAGCAAAGGACAATGGGTGGCTTGCAGAGAACGTGACAAAAAAGCTGACACCACAGAGTTCTACCATGCCCCATTCATGCTGGCGTGTGCCTGCTCCCATCCCAGGGAGCTGGCGCCCACAGAATACCACCTGCTCCCAAAGGCTTCCTGCTGGAGTCAGTTCTGCGGGAAAGTCTGTATTTGCCATTCAGTACATTAGGAGTGATCTAGCTGCCACTAACCAGCCTTTGCCCCCCAGAATCCCTGTTGTGAAACCGGAATGACAAGCTGCTTTGTAGCAATCAAAAGCTCATTAAACAGTAGCTACCAAAGGAAGTTTTGAAATCTCTGTCCTGGAGGAAAGGACGGGACTGACCGCTCCTTTCATCAGGATGGGCTCAGGGTGCACGGCTGTGTCTGGAGATGCAAAAGTAAGTATGAAACCACCGAATAACGGCGACTACCAGCCACATGGTACTATTATCTAAAAGTGCTGCCTCTCCCACCTCCTCCACTCCATAATGCTAGAAGGAAAAAGTGGGTCATCACCCCCATTTTGCAGGCAAGGAAACCGAGGCTCAGAGGTTCTGTGCCTTTTCCATGGCCATAGAGTTAGCAAGGATGGAAACAGAACTTGACACCCCTCTCCATGTAATTCCCAGCTGAACCTCCAGAGAGGGCATCTGACACACAGTGGAGACCCTTGGGGTTGTCTGTGACAGCGACAGTTTATAAGAAAAGGATGAGATGGCTGCTGGGGACATAAAAGCAACAAAAGGGAAGGTGCCTCCTCCTCAACCCCACTCCAGTTCTGTGACCACCCTGTTAACTAAACAAGCCCACTTAGAAAGCAGTCGCTGTGACCCGGGACCTGGCACGCCACCCCAATCCCTTCTCAATAGAGGGGCTTTCTGCCTCCCTCTGGTGAGATTTCGCAACTCTAGAGGTGGCATGCAGAGCCCGTCAGGGTAGGACACCAAGTCTTACACTCAGAGCAAGACAGGAAAAGAATTCGTTGGCAGCAAAATCATGTGTATGAAAAATCACATGAGGCCTGGCCAGGAAGGCTCTCAGTCAAGAGGCATCACGTTCAGAACCCCACAGGGCTCTAGGGAGCCGAGACCTTGTGCCAGGAACAGGTACAAGTGTGACAACCTAAAAAGCAATGGCCAGGCTTTCAGTGCACCAGTGTCTCTGCACATGCAGAATCCCATCGTTTAAATGATGCCGCCACAGCCCCTCCTCATCATACACAGAAACAAAAGCTCCGTCCAGAAGCCACAGTGTGATGGAAACCAGGACTGAGATGCAGCCTTCCATCAGGAGCAGGCAAGCGGGAATGATCGAATCCTGGCAGCTTCAGTAATGAATTAACCAGTTAATTAATTAACTAGGCCACCACTTCTTCATTTACTTAGCCACTACTTTGTTCCAAACCCAGGAGAGGGTCCAAACTTCACACTCCAGCTGTGGTCTGAGGGACTCCACCGTGCCTCCGTCCCCTGGCCCCGGCTCAGCTATCACACTGGAGCCTTTGTCTTCCTAGGACAGAGGCTGCCCAAGCAGTCCACAGTTTAAGCCATTCCTCCTTCTCCCATTGGGAACGGGTTGCCAAAAGCTCCCAAAAGCTCCATTCCAGGTGTCAACTCCACATTCGAGCTTATCAGTCAGTGTTTGGAATAAAAGACGCTTCATTCTTGAACACACACCTGGGGGGACTTTGCTCTGGTGTGGATTCCTTCGCGCTTTCGGGCTGTGTCCCATCATGTCTGGGGCTGAGTTACAACAGATTTATGTCAAGGGCTAGTTGACAGTGCCATCCTGATCTGCCGCCAGCATGTCAGGGCTGGTAGTGATGCCTGACCCATCCAGAAGTGACATGCCCGCAACCATCCTCTGAGATTCTGCCTGCTGCTTACAGCTTTCATTTGAGGGGATGGGGACAGGCAGAGGGAACAAATTTCTGGAAAGTTAAATTGATAATGGCCGGGCGCAGTGGCTCATGCCTGTAATCTCAGCACTTTGGGAGGCTGAGGCAGGCAGATCACTTCAGGCCAGGAATTTGAGACCAGCATGGCTAACATAGTGAAACCCCATCTCTACTAAAAACTACAAAAATTAGGCCGGACACGGTGGCTCACACGTGTAATCTCAGCACTTTGGGAGGCCAAGGCGGGAGGGTCACCTGAGGTCGGGAGTTCAAGACCAGCCCGACCAACATGGAGAAACCCCATCTCTACTAAAAACACAAAATTAGCTGGACATGGTGGTGCATGCCTATAATCCCAGCTACTCGGGAAGCTGAGGCAGGAGAATTACTTGAACCTCGGAAGTGGAGATTTCAATGAGCCAAGGTCATGCCACTGCACTCCACCCTGGGCAACAGAGCAAGACTCTGCCTCAAAAAAAAAAGGGGAGTGGGGGGAGACAGAGAAGACACATCTGGCCTTGGCAAAATCAGAGACACCATTTCCACCTCCACTGTACTTCGTCCCCCAAAATATCAAATGCCATTCAAAAAGCTTGATGGACCTGAAGGTTTCTGGAAATGCAGAACTGGAATGCTCAGAAGAAGCAAGAGTTCATAATTCAAAGCCAAATCGTCTACATGAGTGAGGAAGAGCATCCAGTCTTTTAAGGACTCCCACATTTCTCCTGCACATTCCGTCTTCTGCAGCAATAAGCCAAAAGCAGGGTGGGGTGACAGCAGGACCTTCTTAGAGCTGGGCTGCGGTAGTCACTACTGAAACACGCCACGGTGAACATCAAATGAAGAAGTCAGCCTAGAGAGCAAAGAGCATTCATACGGGTAGGAGTGGAGAACACCCGGATGGAGGCCCCAGCTCCAGAATGCCTGTTCCAAGCCCTTACTTAGCAAATCACTTATTTCAGCTGAACCTGAACTTCCTCTACTGTAAAGTGGGGGGGAGGGGGATGTAAAGAGGCCAACTCCATGAACTTCAAGTCCTTAAACTCCACAACCCTCTCCTGCAATTCCAACGCAAAATCGGTCTCAGGGTGGCCTTAATGACAGCATTAATCAAAGATGGAAACCTCAGCAGGAAATGTCAATGTCAGCCTCTGGCCACTTCTCTCAGTCCCAAAGTGGCTTTATTATTTCTTTCTTTCTTTTCTTTTTCCTTTCTTTTTTTTTTTAAGATGGCTGCCGAGGCTGGAGTACAGCAGCATGATCTCGGCTCACTGCAACCTTCAACTCCCAGATTCAAATGATTCTCCTGCCTCAGCCTCCAGAATAGCTGGGATTACAGGTATCTACCACCATGTCTGGCTAATTTTTGTATTTTTAGTAGAAACGAGGTTTTACCATGTTGGCCAGGCCAGTCTCTAACTCCTGACCTCAGGTGATCTGCCTGCCTTGGCCTCCCCAAAGTGCTGGGTTACAGGCATGAGCCACCACACCCGGCCCCAAAATGGCATTCTGTTTGTTTAATAAGACTTCTGATTGAGACTAATAAAAGCTATTAAAGATCCCTTCTAACCCTCAAAAGAATCCTGGTTTGGAAGGGAGGAAACCAGCATTTGTTGCGAGCCACCTATATGCCAATTTGATGTTTTCATCTGCTAACCCAACTGATGCCACACAACCAATGTAGTGAGTTGAAGGGTGACCTTCAAGAAGGTAAGTCCGTGTCCTAAGCCCTGGAAACTAGAAACGTGCCCTTATATGAAGAAAAAGGTCTTTGAAAATGTCAATAAGTCAAAAATATCAAGGTTAGCTCATCTTGGATTTAGGATGGGCCCTAAATCTAGTAACAGGTGTCCTCACAAGAGGAAGACAGGAGATTCTGAGATACACAAAGAGAAAATGACTGTGTGAAGATGGAGACAGAGGCTGGAGTGGCAACTACAAGCCGAAGACAGCTACCAGAAGCTGGGGAGGGGCGTGGAGCCTTCCAACACCTTAATTTTGGCTTTTTAGGCTTCCTGCCTGTAAGAAAATAGATTTATTTGGTTTTAAGCCAACTAGTTTATTGTAATTTGTTAAGGCCGCCCTAGAAAACCTAATACAACCATCAAAGGAATGAGGTAAGTATCGTCATTTCGATTTTACTGATAATAAAACAGGGCCTCAAAAAAGCTACATAATTTGTCCCCATTCACTAGGGGCCCCAGGTGTGGCCACTGACAAACCTGCTATTTGTTCCACGGCACAAGTGTTTTTACTCTAACATTCGTGAGTGCCAGCGCCTTCACTTCCAGACACAGGAAGTGAAATGAGTCACCGCAACGCTACAGCTTCACGGTGGCAGGCCCCCGGTCAGAACGCAGGGCTCCGGTACCACTCAACAACGAACGACGGTGAGGACCCGCCACCTCCCGGAGCCAGCTATCTTAGGGGAGCCCATTTTGTTATTGCCACAATTACCAAAATGTGGAGTGTCACACTAATTTTCCCTTGCAGTAAATAGTTGAAAAGTAATGGTGTCAATTTTAATGAGGATCAAGCCAGGCTCCTAAAAGGGCTCCCAGAAATGAAAGCATTTCCCTTACACACAACAATGGCTTGCTGTTTAATTCCAGAACACAAGAATGTCACTTGAATTACACGGCTTTTACATTAAAGTGCTTATGGGAATGCCTTTCCAAGGAAGAATTTCAGTCAAAAGATCTCACCCATCTTGATGCTTCATAATATCTGAACCACAATCTATGTAACATAGCAACAAAAATAAAACCCCAAAGAATGTGGGCAAGAACAGGACTTCGCCTTCACTGAGAAAGGGTTTCTGATTTTCTGTGAAACAGAGAGGTGGCTGTAAAGCTGCTATCACACAGCAATGGATCACATTTGGGCCTGTGGGCTACCAGAAATTCATTGCTTAAGACTGAATCCTTTTTGTTTCTACTTGCTGAGATGTTCAGAACGATTGCCAACCCTGTACGTCTACATGTGCCTCTTTAGCTGACTCAATTCTCATTTTATTAGTGCTTCGCAAAGCAATTACTAGGGTTTTGAGCAGAGATGAGAGTATTTCACACTTCCATCTTTACTGAAAATGTCTTATACTCCACTGACTTTTGGCTTCTATTTATAAAGAAGGTTCAAGGCTTGGAAAATTATTGGAGTTGAGCTTTAATGGATATTCCCAACCAGCATTGTGTCATTATTGGCCCGTGTTTAGCTGGGCGATCTCCCAATTTTGTGACATAATCAGGCTTCTCTCTGCATTACTCCATACACTCCACGCTCCCTCTGCATTACACCACTGAATCATACGGTCTTTTCAACAAGACTGATTGCCAGGGGATTAACATTAGACAGCACAATTCCATTATTCAGCAGCCCAATTCAAATCCCAACCCTAAACTCTAAGAGAGATTTCAGGCCTTCACAGGGATGAGCTGCCAGAACGCTCAAAGAGGAGGTGGGGTGAGGGGCTTTTCAATGTTTTACATAACAACTCAACCTATAACTTGCTGTAAGCAAGAGCCCGGACCGGAGTGGCCGCAATCTGACTCTGAGATGCCTGGAATGGCCCCAGCCCAGCTAAATGAATGATTTGTAGACCTAAGCAAAGCTATGATCCCAAAAGACTGCTATAGCTCAATTATATTTACCATAATAAATTACTTAATTTCAAAATTAGGTTTTTAGAACTTTTAGTCCAAAATCTAACTCTCTTTCCCTAAATAGAAATAGTTTTATGTCACATTCAGTATACACGAGGACTCAGGTAAATGCCAAGTCATTTGCTCTTTGATCAATGGATTTATATCAATGCCAAGTAAATGTTAACCATTTTCTTCTCATATTTGAGTGTCACTTCTCTTTTTGTTTCCTTTGTGAAATGTCTGAACATAGTAATTCTCACTAAGAAGCATGCCACAAATATCTCTATGGGGAAAGAGAACTCTAAAACTCACTCTTTTATGAATATCTATAGGATCAACATTCTTCAAGGACCTATCAAATTTCGCATGAAGGCTTCTGAAGAACAGAACTCAAATCTTCAAATAAACACTTTTTTCCCTGAATGCTTCTATGCAAATGGAAGTAAAGACTATACCATGCTTTCTAAGGCAGAGTGTCTTGTAGATCTAATTCCACTTAACTTGACAGAAAATCAAAATAATTTTACTTTTCAGTTAATCTACAGTTTTAATTAACCAAATCTTTGCAATTTGGTTAATCAAGCTTTTGGATTACTTTTTAATGGCTTCTTGGGCAATTCCAATATCTATAGGGTCTCCCTCTTCAAAGATATTTTATGGAAGGAGACCCACATGTGAGATGACACTAGGGACACACACACAGGCAATGATGTAGGAGACACTTTGTTTACAGAGGCACAGTGGGTGGTGTGGGCTTGCAGAATTACCAACAGTCACCTTACAGCAAAGCGTGAGTGTGCACTGAGCTGAGTCTGTAGCAGAAGTCAGCGACCTGTATTTAGGGGAGGGCAAACCAAAAGAAAGGGCTCAAGGTGGTAGGGTGGAAGTCATGGCACATGTCAGGATGGAGATGGCCCCTACAGGTAAGGAATCTTACCCTGCCATCCCGCAATAATGAAATATGCCTTGGGTATAGTTCCATATGTTAGCAATCCTCCAAGACAGAGAAACAGCCTTTATTCATTAGTTACAACAAAGCCCCATCATCTCAGGCAAAACTTGGGAAGAAATTGGAGTTTCCAAGGCAACAGGCTAGGTGGTCTTCAATGTTTAATTAAAATGGCCTACTTATCTGCGCACTGTGACAAAAATGTATTTATAAGCCCATATACATGGTTCCCTTTGCACAGAGGAAATAGCTACCAGGATAAGACACTGAACTGGTACCGTCTAATGACTTTCTTGTGATGGAAATAAAGGGCCCTCAACATTCACGTTTTTCCAGCCAGCTATGGGGTCAGTCCTTAGATCTTTCCCTTTACTCCTCAGCTGGCCTTCTACAGCTGCCCTGTGGATGCTTCTCTTTTAAAACCAAAGGTCTCCTACAGCACATCTGTACCCTTTTCGCCTGCCCAGTTTACATTTTCAGAGGAATCTCAGCTTCCAAAATGTCAGACCACATCCACTTTATACAGATGACGCTTGGGAAGCATGAGGCCCATGCAAAGACCATAAACCCTGGCTCCCTGGAAAAGAGAATGTTGTCCGATGACAGAAGCAGCCTTCTAAAATGACAGTATAAAGAATAAGAATGAACCAATTCTCCTGAAACTTTTGGGAGAAACAAGACTTAACAAGTTCATGTTTTCAAACGAGTCAAGGGAGAACAGGCTGGTGTGCAGCTGCCACGCGAGAAGAGGCACACTCACCCACAACATCCAGGTGGTACGTGTGATTGATGGACCCGTACTCATTCTCCACCACGCAGGTATAATTTCCCTTGTCAGATGGGACCACGCTTTCCATAATGAGACTCCAGTGCTGGTTGCGTACCTGAAAAGATCAAAGCAAAGGAGGTTATTTAACAGTCCTAGCACAGAATACCAAGTACTGTGCTTTCTCAATTTAAAAAGAAGCTGAAGGAGGCAAGGAAGGTATAGAAGAATCACGTAAAGTCTAGATTGATAACTGTCACTAAGAATCGTGACAAATGAAAACCACCATCATCATCATCCCAGTGAACACCTGTGAAGCCAATATTGACACATTCAGATCCGCAGGAGTATTCAGCAGTGTACAGCATGGGTCTGTTACTGTCGTGGACTTGAGGGTTCCTCCAGGAGAGGCCAAGTGGCCAGGGAGTCTGAACACCAGCCAACCTGGAACCAATGTCTATGGGCAGGCGAGCTACCAGTTCGCCCATCCACTGGAAACCCTCAGTCTCTAGGGCATCACAGAAACATCTAGAACTAACACTAGTGAGCACTTAACTGTACGCCAGGCACTGCTCCAGGCCCTCTGTGCTGCCTTAGCTAATTCATTTCTCCTAAGGAGCTCATAGTTCTCAGAGGTTGTCTGGATGTCTCAAGAAGTTTCAGCTGGAAACAGGTCTGCCCTTCCCATCTCTCGTTGTGGCTGAATAGAGAGACATGTTCCTGAGAGAAATACCCAGAATTCCAAATATGGGAGCAATGAATCCTTACACAACTCAAGTTGTGTATCAGTCTGTTCACAAACTTCTTGAGACTTTCCAAAGATAAGTAGCACATGTGAAAATCAGCTATTGTGACTCCTACCTAAGGTTCTGTCAATGCACACATAGACACCATTCTAATGTTCTCCCCTTGCTTTTCAAATATATCCATAGGTTCAAATTTTCAAACATGCGTGAGTTTTCCTTACCACAAAATGCAACGTCTAGTATCTTCAGGGTTCAAGGCTTTAATACTTCTATCCAAATCCAAGTCACTCTCTCTAGGTATTTTGGACAAGGCACTCCAGTGAAACAAAATGAAAAAATAAACAGTCGAGGCCTACTGACCTTCGCTATCATTTCAGGAATTTCAGCTGAACTTCTGAGCTGCCCTGGGCATTGCAAGTGTTTTGGGATTCATCACGTAACAAAACGAATACAGGCCGAGCATCTGCAAGCACATGAGTGATTCAAGAAAGTAGAGAATAAAGAAAATCATCTCGTAACCACTCCATTACAAAAACAGGAGGGCAGAGCAGCTGTCCACATTGCAAAGCAGTGCCAGTGATCAGCCTGCCAACAGAGCCAAGAGATGCGAGGAACGTACTGTAGCGCCACGATTTTCACGTCAGCCATTCAGTTAGTTCCACGCAAGCCATGACTACAGACGGAGCTACTGCTGCTGAGTTCTAAAACCAGGTCGCTGCTTGTCGCTGACAGGCTTCGGAAGGATCAATGGGGTGAAGGCTGGCCTCTTTCCTTCTTAACAGAGTACAAGCAGTGAGTTAGGACAGTTCGGTGCAGTCACTTTGCTCGGCTGCTGCAGTCCCCGACAACTAGGAAGGTTGTTTCTGAGTCTAGCAGCCTCACTGTCGCAGGTAAAATGTCTGGCAATAAAATGAATCTGAGGGCACCTGATCAACAGTGGAGGGTCTGTATTCTACATCAAAGATTCACTTTCTGCTCTTGGCTGAGCCATAGACTTGTGACAGAACCCAAACAAGATGCTAGGACGTCTCCCCTTAGGAGAGAGAAGCACCTTCCATGCAGAATATGTCTTCTGAAGGAGAAGGAGATATGGATACTAAATCTTCCAGCACAATGAGAATTCCCTACCTAAATCCTGGATTCCTGGGTGCTACAATGGCGTCGTTATACTAAGAACGTGGGACACGTAGGTATAAGCTCCTTGATTCTAGTTAAGGCCCAGAAGAAGACCTTCCCTTCACCTCAAGCTCTCAGGAGTAACAGAAATGATTCCCTCTTCGCCTATGGGGAACTAGTCACGTGGCAGGTAACTTAAGGGATGTAGCCAAGGGTCCCCACGTCACCAAACCACGTAATCCAGCATTTATCCCTGCTGTAAATATTCAGTTCTTTGAGCTCCCGCTCAAATGTCATGCCCATAAGCCCTTAATCATGGCTAGTGCCTGTCTCTGGACCCCATTCAAACTGTCAATGTCTTTCTTGTGCCTGGATCCAGATTTGGCACACAGAGTATTCCAAATGGACCTGAACCTGAACTGCACAGGGAGGGGTCATGGGCTGACTTGGCTGAGACATTAAATCTTGGCATATGTAGCTTGGCTCGCTGCTCCCTTTTTTTAACCCCAGGGGATAGGGTCAGCTCGAGTCTCTCACTGGGACCAGGGCATTCCATACAAGATCTCTCCTCAAGAGCCTGCGCTCCCTGAATATTGACTTCCTGGAGATGCGCCACAAATATTAATAAGTTAACGTTTATAAAATGCTTTTACAATGAGAAGCACATTTACCAAACAGGGTGTTTCTGTCCTTCCAGAAATCTTGGTATTAGATCAATATTGCCCCATGTAGTGCTGTTAATATTTATTTTCTTACACCATTGCTCCAGTATTTCATTTATTGACCTATCACCAATCCCAAATTTTATGAGCTGTAGCATTTTCCAAATGGATCCCCCTGGAAGCCGCCAACAATGGAACTGCTGGGCACTTTTGAAGGGGATAGCCTACCATTGATTAGTGGTTTCTTAATAGCAAGCTAAGAAACTACAATAGTAACTTTATAAAGATGGCAAACAAAAGCACAAAGTTGGAGTTTTTTTTCATTACTCTGTTTCCATACAGAGTCTCAGCATAAACCTAAAGAAATGACTCTTCCAACATAAAATCTACAACGTGTGTTTCTAAATTCCTCAGATTTTGAGTGCCACAATTCTTCTGCCAGTTAGGCCAAATGTACATACACCATTTTCGCTTTCAGAGAAGAGGGAACATAAATACCCAATAAACATATGAAAAGATACTTAACCTCATTAACGATCAGGGAAATGCAAATTAAAACAATAATGAGACACTGTTATTCACCAGCTGATTAACAAAAATTAGAAGGATCAATGTTATTCAGTACTTGGTGAATGTGTAGGGAAAGAAAAGATTCCAGTTGAGAATGGGAACATAAATTGAGAAAAGCCTTTGTGTAAAATAACTTGCTGGTGTCTATTAAAATTAGCAGCACACATTTTTCTGGCCCAGTTAATTCTACTTCTAGAAATCTAGCCCACAGAAAATAATAGCACAATTACTTCAAGGCACATGAACGAAACTGCAGCTTCAAGCACCACTTGTAAGAGCAAAAAACTGAAATCCATCAAGGAGAGAGACATTAAGAATGTCTGGTTCATCCTACATGAACTAACAGATAGTTCATTCAAACACCATAGTATATAGTCACAAAAAGAATGATGTATTATATTCAGACCTGGTAAGGTATCATTAAGCCGTTATTGAAAAATGAAAAACAGTTCACTCATGATTCCAATTTATTAAAAAAGGAAAAAAGAAAAAGCAGACACGTGTACCACCCTAAAGATACATATAGGACTAAAGGTGTAAGCCTGACTATAAACATAGCTAAAAAATGTATCAAATTGTTAGCAATGTACTTTACACAATGAAGCACTGGGATTATGGGTATTGTTTACTTTTTTCTCATTTCTACTTTTCAAACCAACAGAAATCTCAACACACACAACAAAGAAGTATAACAGCTCCTTAGCTAATCATTCCATAGTAGCTACCCCCTGCAGAACCAATGCATCTGGCAAAACAAACCACAAAAGTCAGAGAGAAAAGAAATCCTGCACCGACCAACACAAGCACGACTCTTTATTTTCCTTCCTGCTTGTGGCCAGGTCTTCGTGGAATTCATCACTATTTTTTATCTGTCAAGTAACAGAATAATAGGAGAGCATGGGTTTCAAAACTACGTTCACTGAAGATTTTTTTTAAATAATATTTCAATACTGAAACAAAGCAGATTGAAGTGAAATGGCCTAAACTCCCAAGTGTAACAAGAAAGAAAATGGATTCCACGAACATTCCACACCCCATTCACACAAAGATACAAGGTAGCCCAGACGGGTTTTTTTTTTTTTTTTTTTTTCCCAGAATTCTTCTGCTACCTTCATCCTGTAAAATACCTATTAAATCCCAGGCTACCTTCAGGTGACAACTGAGAATGTAGATTTAGTCTGTTGACACCAAAACACCGAAGTGAAAGGTGAAGGGTGAAAGGTCAAAGACCTAGGCTGTCACCTGGATATTTACCTTCCACTTTGCAAAAAAATCCAGACATTTCCAAATACCCAGGTGCTTGATAACAAGCAGAATAAACATCCAGAAGATGACAGGAAGTTTTATTCTGGGCCAGGTAGAACGCTGTGTCCATGTTACATCAGATAGATATTCCCAAGCCTTTCTCCTGCCAGTATCAGCACTCCACTTACCCAGGAAGACAGCAATCTCTAGTAATCCTGGCCTTCACACAGGCACCCACCCGATGAACAGATCAATTCATTCGACAGATGAGGTGCCATTAAAATGCATACAATTTGCTAGGCACAGTGGCTCATGCCTGCAATCCCACGCAGTACTTTGGGAAGCTGAGGTGGGCAGATCATTTGAGGCCAGGAGTTTGAGACTAGCCTGACCAACACGATGAAACCCCGTCTCTACTAAAAATATAAAAATTAGTTAGGCATGGTAACAGGTGCCTGTAATCCCAGTTACTCAGGAGGCTAAGGCAAGAGAATCGCCTTAACTCAGGAGACGGAGGCTGTAGTGAGCTGAGATTGTGCCACTGCACTCCACCTGGGGCAACAGAGTGAGAATCTGCCTCAAAAAAAAAAAAAAAAAAAGAGCATAAAATCATACTCTCGCATCCCAGCCCCCCCACTTTCAACAGGCTCCTGGAAGACTTGCAACTATCCCTTCTGAATGCATTTGCACTGACTAAGCTTGCATGTCAAAGACAGAGGTACTTGCTGTTGCTCACCATCATGCAGATGTGGAGCCAAACACCTGTTAATGCTTCAACTCCAACATTGATACAAGAAGTTTGCTTTTCAGGAGGTGTCCAGAGAACAGGGCCGGGTGATCTGATCCTCAGGATCAGCGGCAGAAACTCTTCCCTCTGCACAATAAACAACCACTGGATCTCTCCAGAGGAGGTTGGAAGTGAATTACAACATGCCAGGCTGTTTTCTTAGTGCCCACTGCTTGTAGGTGCTCACAAAGGTGGCTGCAGCAGGACATTCAATGCCGGTTGAACTTAGCTCTTTAAAAATGGCATGATCTTCCCCAAAAAGCGAAACAGACAAATGCCATATGATCCTGAAATTCCACTCTTAGGCATATACCCAGAGAAATTTGCAGCAAGGACTGGAACAGATACTTGTACACCAATTGCTACATTATTCACAATAGCCAAAAGACAGAAGCAACCCAAGTGATCAACAGCAGGTGAATGGGTAAACAAAATGTGGTATATCCATACGATGGAATACAATTCAGCCATAAAAAGGAATGAAGTTTTGATTTATGCTACGATATGGATGGACCATTGTTAAGTGAAATAAGCCAGATTCAAAAGAGAAAATATCCTGAATTCAGTTATAAGAGCTACACAGAATAGGCAAACTTATAAAGACAAAAAGAATGTTAGAGGTTACCAGGTGCAATGGGGGAGGGGAAATTTGAGGACTTAACTGCTTTGTGAGTACAAAGTTTCTGTTTGGAGAGATGAAAGTTTTGAAAATAGTGGTGATGGCTACCCAACACTGTGAATGTCACTGATGCCTACTAAACTTGATAAAGGTTTAAATGGTAGATTTTATGTTGTGTATATATTACCACAATAAATTTTAAAACCCCATAACCAGCTGGGCACAGTGTCTCAGGCCTGTAATCCCAACACTTTGGGAGGTTGAGGGGGGAGGATCACTTGAGCCTAGGAGTTCAAGACCAGCCTGGGCAACAAAGTGAGACCCAGCCTCCGCAAAAAAATTTAAAAATTAGCCAAATGTGGTAGCATGCACCTGTAGTCCTAGCTACACAGGAGGCTGAGGCAAGAGGATTGCTTGAGCCCAGGAGGTCAAGACTGCACTGAGCCATGTTTGTACCACTGCACTCCAGCCTGGGCAATATACAGAGACTCTGTCTCAGATATAGATAGATGATTGATTGATTGATAGATAGATAGATAGATAGATAGATAGAAAGAATACACTTTATAACCCACAAAGGTCTGGGAAGTTGGAAGAACAGTATCACATTCCCAACTTTGCTCTCAACAGTCTACCTTGGGCTAGGTCTTTGTATGCTTTGGGGGAGCCATTACTTTCACTGTATTTCTCATTCAACCGCGACAGTGTTTTTACAAAACATGGAACCACATTTGAAGAAAGCAGTTTAGCAAGTGCATAAATTTTGGTGCAAAACCACCTGGGTCCAAATGGCCGGTGTGCCACCTATGAGGTAGATGTAGGGCAAGCCCTCAAATGTAAAAGGGCAAAATAACAGTGTCTGCCTCTTTGGGCTGTGGAAGGACTGAGCAACTTGTTCCCTGGGAGGCACCTGGAAAGTCACGACGAAGTGGAGCAGTTCATAAATGTTGGCTGATACAAACACAGGCCTGTGTCATCAAAGACTGCTTCGTCTGGGATTAAAACTGAAATGTCTTGGCTGAAAAAAATCTCAGTAAAGTATAAGCATGCTGATAAGTACATTAGTCATGACTTCTCCCCTAAACAAATGTATAACATTTGCATCAAAAAGTCTTTAAAATGACATCTGAGTCATTTTAAAGTCATTTACATTACTAACCTAGAAAATGTAAATTTAATTAACCTATGCTTCAAAACAACCAGTTTAGTAGTGATTATAACAAAAGTTTTTAAATCATCTTTTCTTAAATCTGAAATATACTTGTTTCACAGAATAATGCTTTGCTCTCTGCTGAGGGGCTCCAGGGTAATTTGAACCCCTATGATACCCGGTGCTGGGGGCTTCCGTGCCAATTTCACGGTCATGTTGTGTGAGCCTGCTGTCCTGTGGTCTCTCTTGGTCTATGTTCTTAGGCACTTCGAAGCAGCATAAAAGATGGTTTTTAAGAATCCCCTATGCCTAAATCATTACCTAAGAAGGAGGTAAGAATTGAGGTGGTCTATTAATTATCTCAGCCAGCTTCTTGCTTTTCTGCATTAAATGGCAATAACTGTCTTGAGCCCTGTGAAATATCTAGCCATAAAAGTAACCTCTTTATTAAAAAAAAAAAAAAAAAAATCTGTGCTGTTGTTTAAGAAGAGACATGGCTGATGCTATGTGACGGTTATGCTATTAAATCACAGTTCTCAGAGCCTGACGGGATCAGGATTATTTACCCAATCTTCTCATTTTAAGGCAGGGGATCTGAGGCACAGAGAGCTGAAAAAACTTGCCCATGCTCAAGACTGATGGAAAAGCCCAGGAATAAGTACGATTAGGAGACAGAGTTATGATGCAAGTCCAGCTTTGCTATTATATTAATCACGTATGATTAACAGCCAGCAAGACTTTGCTCACATACTTTAAAAATAATAAGTTGATTCTTAATCACCTAAGGATGGCTCAGCATGGGTTCTTTGATAAACAAGACTGAACTGCAGAATACCAAATAGTTCTATTGGTCATTTCAGTGAAAATGAGCTTTCTGTCCCATTTCATAATTCTCTTTGACTATGTTTTGCTTTTTTGGTCTTCCCTCCTCCCTCTATTGGCCACACTTGCATGCCATTTCAAAACAAACTGTAATGCAGGGGCTGGGGGCCAAGGTGCCCGATCCATAAACAGGTAGAAAGAATGAGATGGACAGGCCACCAAAGCGCAATCAAAGTTTATGGAATGAGGAGATTTATAAAGGAAAAAAAATCGTGGAAATAGCAAACATCTGTTTGAAGAAGGTTTTCAGGTCTTTGCCTTCTGGAAAAATGTATCTTGGAAAACTTGACATTTTGCTTCTTTATTAAATAAAGTGGCAAATGGGCCAGGTGGGGTGGCTCAAGCCTATAATCCCAACACTCTGGGAAGCCGAGGTGGGTGGATCACTTGAGGTCAGGAGTTCAAGACCAGCATGACCAACATTGTGAAACCCCATCTCTACTGAAAATACAAAATTAGCTGGGCATGGTGGCACATGCCTGGAATCCCAGCTATTTGGGAGGTTAAGGCAGGAGAATCACTCGAACCTGAGAGGCAGAGGTTGCAATGAGCCAAGACTGTGCCACTGCACTCCAGCCTGGGCAGCAAGAACAAAACTCAAATCTCAAAAAGTAAAAATAAAATAAAGTGGCAAATGGACAGGAGTCAGTCATGGAACAGTTAGGTGTCAGGCCCTCCGAGTTTCATTTAGGTCTCTTTCCTTTTGGGGAAGTGCTGAGGAATAAAAATGACAATATAGTTCCCTCAAGTAAAACGTTCAAAGGTATCTTTTTTTTTTCCGACAGTCTTGCTCTATCCTCCAGACTAGACTGCAGAGGCACAATAGCAGCACACTGCAGCCCCAAACTCCTGGGCTCAAGTGATCCTCCCACCCAGCTTCTTGAGTAGATGGGACTACAGGTGAGCACTACCACACCCAGATAATTGTTAATTTTTTGTAGAAATGGGGATCTCACTGTATTGCCTAAGCTGACCTTATGCTCCTGGCCTCAAATGATCCTCCTGCCTCAGCCTCCCAAAGCACTGGGATTACAGTGTCACTGTGCCCAACCCAGAGGCACACTTCTTTAAGTTTATATAGATAACAAAGAAAACATCAGAGGGAAAACCCAACGCCAGGACCATGCTCCCCAAAGTCTGCCCTGGTCAGGTCCCCACAAGGACTCTCTGAAGCAAGAGTGGGCCACAGCCAGCCGGGAGCTCCCCAGCGGGAAGGCCCACAGGTGGGAATGAGCCTCTTTGAGCTCCAATGACTCCGGGACAGGATGGGGGTGGGGGGGAGTGGGGGGGACGGGGTGGGGGTTAGCTTAACACATCATTAGCAAAGATGATGCCTTAGGGAACTAAAGGAACCTTCCTTCCCAGGAGATGAGAGATCTGTCTTTTCAAGCCCCAGAAGCCCCTAGGACTTGATGGAATTTCTAAGAGTTTCTGGCATCTCCAAAATGAACATTCCATGCTTCTGCTGTCGTGAAAAGCCCTTGATCCATCTGGGCTGACCACCTCTCCAACTAGTGGCCCCACCTCCCAGGCGGCCCACCTCCCAGGCCACCCCCCGCCCCCCCACAGCCACAGCCTCTTTCTCCACAAGAGAACCGGAAAGGCGAGGACCACGCCAGCACGCTATATCAGAAGGTACAGTCCTCTTCCCTTGATTGCCTTTTTTTTTTTTTTTGGGGGGGGGAAGTAAAGCAAAATATATATGAGGTTTTTTGTCCCACACACTGAACTTCCATTTCCTTTTCCCTCCAGAAACGGCTCAATGTGACACAACAAAAGTGCTTTGGTCATCTGCACTCCATGGGCACAGGCTAAAGGCATTCTGCTGAGAGTCTTCATTTTGCTTTTAGAACATAGGTGCTCTTCGTCTAGTGGAATGTTGGCATCGGTAATTAACACTGAACTGCACCTGCTAAAAATCAAGCAGCATTTTCTCATTAGGCCCTCTTAGTCTCTCAGCATATTCGTAATCACTAATTCAGATTTGCAAAAAGCTCCTTCCCCGTAATAATGATGTCAGTTCCATTTATTTTGAGCCCAGGGGTCTCTGGAGGCTCACCAATTCCTCTTTGTACTTATTTACAAGGCTGTCTTAATTGATGAAATTAGTTAACCACCAAGATTTTGACCACCAGTCTCACATTCAGATTGCATTTAAATAAATCATTGGAACTGCATCAATTATGTGAGTTTCAGAAAGCATTTGGTGGTTAAAACAATCCCAGGGGCCATGGTTTTAGTGGTTTAACTCTTCTAACCAGCATCCCCTCATGAAATCTGTAACTACTTTTTTTTCAAAAAGATTTCTTTTAAAAGAGCCAGCCTTTCAATCTCATCATATCTGGTCTAAGGACAGAACTAACAGAAGGACAAATTACCCCCTGCCTCCTGCTTCTACCAACAAGTGGGAGTTGTGGAAAACAACTGAAGTATTTCTACTTTCAAGCTTCAACAGTACGCACCTGCTAGCAGCTCTGCCTCATAACTGTTTCACGTGTTAACTGCCCACCATGCTGTCTTAGAAACTTACTCGTAAGCTGTCCCCATTTTCCTCTAAATTTTGGCCTCTAGATGTTAATTTTTAAGTGTTAAAACAAAAAGGCAAAAACTTTTGCAGAAGCAAATAATCCTTTAAAGATGAATAACTATGGGATTTCAGAAAAGGGCTTGGGGTGTTTTTAGGTGGAAAGGAGGCTCATTTACCCACAGCAATGATGGAGGTAAAGTGATGCTGGTGTGTTAAACGCACAGACACAGTCCTGGACATCCCACTGCTGCTACTGAGAAATCCTCCCCACCTGGCTCTAGAGGGCCTGAGGTCTGAGCTAAAGAGTGTCTCTATTCCTCCCACAGTGCAGTTTTCCCAGGTGGCTCCCAGGGATCCCCGTGTCTCCTGGCATTCATGTCCTTAGGCAACCTCCTCCCTAGTGACTTGCTTAATAATGGAAAAAAGCAAAAAGGGCGACGGACACTTCAACACTAGGTTACAAAAGGCTGTGACTTCAGTGATCCTGCACCCTCCCCCCGACCTCTCTCTCTCTCTCCCTCCCTCCCTCCTTGCTTGCTCAACCTGCTGACAGTAGCTGCTCTATGAAGAGGCCCATGTGGCATGGAACAGATGGGATGGCCCCAACCAATAGCCAGTGAGGAACTGAGGCCCTCTGCAAGGAAGTGAATCCTGAGAGCAACCATATAGCAGTTGCTTCCCCAATTAAGCCTTCCGATGAGACCTCAGCCTTAACCCTTCCTTGCTTACTGTCCTGTGAGACAGCTAGAGACAGAAGACCCAGCTAAGCCACACCTTCATTCCTGATCCAGGAAACAGTGAGGTAATAAATGTTGCTGAAAGCTACCACACCTTGGGGCAATTTGTTATGCAGCAACAGGTAACTAATATGTCCACTTATGTTCCAAATGCAACAGAGAATTTCATCATAAGGTTTCCTTCGGTCCTCTTCATATGATCAACTATTAGTTCTCCCCTTCCATACTAAATAATTTGGAAATTCCATCTCTCTCCTTCTGAGACAATTTTCCCTCCAACTCAGACCTGAATCCTTTCTGACCTGCTTTCTCCTTATTCTTCCAAACAGCCAATGTCACCTTTCCATACATATCCATGGGGTGCTGCATGCTCCTGCGACTTCAACCAAACCTGTGTCCCCTCCTGTTGCCAGAGTTCTCATCTGCCTCCCCAGTTGGACTGGACTAGGAGCCCCTCAAAGTTGGGGCCACGCCTTACCCTCTCATGTCCCCAGAGCCTAGGAGGGTGACTGGCATATAGGGGGCTCAATCAATGTCTGCTAAATGGATGAACAAAGGCTAGAAGGAGCATGTGCAGGCATCTGCAGGGAGACATGTCAATGTCAAACTCTCTAGGGAGTGATGAGACTAAATTTCACAGTGTTGTGTGAGGAGCCCTTCAGAATCCTTCAAGGAGGACAGCAGATTGCCTCTGTCATCTCCACGCACTCTCTCTCAGTGCATCATATTTCATTCTCCAGTCTCTAACCCAAGTCCCCTTGCTCTTCATGCAATCCCGCTCTGACAGGGCAACTATGCCTTCTCAAATTCCACACCCATTTTAGTTTTATACACTATAAAGCATATAGAAAACAGACTCTCAACCTTCCGCCCTTCTGTTATTAAACTCTCCTCATATGAAGAACAACAAAAATGGGGATTGTACTTTAAAATTACATGCAAGTCCAGAATAATATTTTTTTTAATATCAAACCCTGACATGGGCAATTATGGCAATTACTGATCCTTGTTAAAGTATTCCTTCTAATTCCTACTAACTTTTGAGCATTTTAAAAAATAAACAAAAACATAGGGCCGGGCACAATGGCTCACGCCCGTAATCCCAGGACTTTGGGAGGCCAAGGAGGGCGGATCATGAGATGAGGAGGTCAACACCATCCTGGCTAGCACGGTGAAACCCCCTCTCTACTAAAAATACAAAAAATTAGCCGGGCGTGTTGGCACGTTCCTGTAGTCCCAGTTACTCGGGAGGCTGAGGCAGAAGAATCGCTTGAACCCAGGAGGCGGAGGTTGCAGTGAGCCGAGGTCGTGCCACTGCACTCCAGCCTGAGTGACAGAGCAAGACTCCATCTCAAAAACAATAATAATAATAAACAAACAAAAATGTAAGAAATATAATGTTTCCAAAGTTTAATTCTACCTTGTAGCCTCCAATGCGATGCTCCTGCTTAAACTCCTTCCCGTTCTTCAGCCACCGCATGGTTGGTGTTGGGTTCCCCCCCGCTGGGCAGCGAAACTTGACAGTGTTGGCCGCAGGCACAGCATGGAGCCGCTTTTCCATCTTTTCTGTGTTGGTCCAGTATGGTGCTCCTGTTTTGGAAAACAATATTAGAATGTATACCGGCGGATAGCTTCCCCTCTGTGAGTACACTCCAAACAGGTAAGATCATTTTGCTTTGCAGGTAAATGATAGGCTATTTTAAAAATCTGTGGGTAATATTTACATTTGGAAAGTATTTTCAGGAGTCTAATCCAGCTGGCTGAGTAGAAGGTCCCAGAGAGGGACTGTTCATGTCTATTAACAGGGGAGGAAAAAAGTGTCTGAGGCCCTTTCTCTCTCTTGTTCTTGGTGCCAAATCACATTTTTAAATGCTACTTTATATACAAATGAACAACATATACAACCATAACAGCTGAGTCCTCCAAAAATATATCATTTTGGATTGCCACACCTATTAAATGATCACATATACACACTAGTAAAAACAAGTTGCTCTCAAAAGCCTTATCAACTTATCCATTGGAGCCTTACTTTAAAGGAACAGTACAAATTATCATTCTAATAAAATAACCCAGAGCAGGATTCATACATTTCTCAGAACTTATATGACAAACCAAAAAAACTGTCAGAGGCTTTGTCTCTGATGCATATTTAGAAGTCTCCTCTGTTCTGTGGGTGATAGAGCACAACCCCAGGGGATAACAATCCCCTTCACTTAGCAGCCAGACTCTTGGGGTACAATTCGGAATTGAAATCAGTGCATCCAAACACCTACCCCAACTGGCCTTCACACTTGCTCTTGAAACCCGTTGTCAAGGGTAGGGCTGAGATGTCTTTACAAGGGCAGGCTGTATCTTTATCCCCGACTTATCTAAGTGTCAAAGTGGAGGATTTAGGTGACATCTATATGATGCTAAAACAGTGGGAAGGGGGCAAAACTATGAAGTCTGGAGGAAGGAAGAGGAGGGAGGAGAAAGAAGGAACAGAGGCTAAATTCTTTCCTTTGAATCCAGTTGCATTTGCAACTGGGTAGCCATTTGGCTTTGGGTGTTGAATGCCCACAAACGCACCTATTCTCTTGAAGGTTCACCAGGGAGTACTTGATTCCTATTCATCACAAGACTCTCAGGGCCTGGCGTATACTGAAACAATTTCAATAATCTTTCATTTTAAAAGCTTCTACTTAGAAAAATCCAACCACAGCCACAGCCACTAAAAAGAACCCATTGAGAGCACAAAACAAATAGTGAGCTTTGTCGCTACACAAAGACGTTTACAAATCTGACCTAAATGAAAAGCATACCTCATGCTGTCAGGTGTCTGCACTCATGTCATTTGTTTAAGTAAACACAATAGCCTATTCATATGAATTAGCTAAATATTAATGCAGTAACTCTTTCAGATAGCATCAATTACTGCTGAGCTGATCCTGTGGAATGTCCTTTCTTTTTTACATAAAAGAAATCGACAGATACGTGCATGATTTTTATGTTCCCTTAAAAAAAAAAAAAAGTGGGATTTAGCTGAAGGAACTAGGAATGTTGTTCTTTTCTGCTCTCACTGGGCCAAGCCATGGTGGAGACTGTAACAGCACAGGAACCGCCCCAGACCATCGCACACCCATGCAGCCCTGACCTGCAGCAACAGCACACGGGCAACCCGCACCTTTGTCCTGGTGCCTCAGGAATGATTTAAGGACTAAGGTGAAATAATTTCACTGGAATTTCTGGCAGGTAGCCACTTCCCTGGGGTGAAATTTCAATCACCAAAGCTACACCTATAAAATCTGCTTCTGCAAAACAGAGACACAGCCATCCAGCAGGGCACGGGCACACTGCTGCTCATCCGAGTCTCGGAGAGCCAAGGTGGGGTGTTCCATGAAATCTAGGCACAACCCTCCACCCAGACTCCCACGTGTGTGACCAGCCCCACTCTGGTGAGAGCTAGCATCAACCAGCACACAGCCGCTCTTTAAATGTCAAGCTCACAAATATGTTTAATGAACTTGATACTGGAAGGGAGGAACTCTTTTATACTTTCACAATAACTCTTCCTGAAATACATTAGCTTTACATGAACTTGAAGAATCTGTAAGATCTAGAAAAATAATAATACTGTAAGAATAGCCCTACTGTGTCTTCTTGCTCAGCAGCCTCGTGTCCCCCGTATGTTTTTGCAGTCAGAAAGGCCACACATGGAAATGCCAGGGCCTCCCAAAAACTGCAAAGCAGCTGGAGAGAAACACCGTCCAGGCACCTAGGACCAGTGCTTCTACCTAAGGAAGCTCCTTTCATACCAAGGCTTGCAAACAGCTTTAACAACTGTCATTTGGAGAAGGAACTCATGTACCAAATTAATGATCTACCAAAGCAGAGATCAGCCTTGTCCATAGTAGATGCTCAACAGGGATGTTTACTCAACAATCTTATTTAAAATGAATCTGCAGGCCAGGCACAGTGGTTCATGCCTATAATCCCAGCACTTTGGGAGACCAAGGCCTGTGGATCACCTGAGATCAGGAGTTTGAGACCAGCCTAACCACCATGGTGAAACCCCGTCTCTACTAACATACAAAAATTAGCCGGGCATGGTGGCACATGCCTGTAATCCAAGCTACTTGGGAGGCTGATGCAGGAGAATCGCTTGAACCCAGGAGGCAGAGGTTGCAGTGAGCCGAGATCGTGCCATTGCACTCCAGCCTGGGCAACAAGAGCAAAACTCCATCTCAATCAATCAATCAATCAATCAATCAAATGAATCTGCAAGCCAAGGACACATAAGTTTCCCTGAACTTTATATACCTTAGAGGTATATGAAGAATGGGCTTAAAGTCAACTAATAGAGACCTGTGGTATAAGCTTCCAATGGCATTCGAAATGAATGACACTAAACCACCTGTAAAGGAAACAATTTAACCTCAATGATAGGTATGGTTCCTTTGGCTCTGACATTCTCAGACCTTCTGATGTAATAGGTACCATGAGAATGACGTTCTCCTGGTCATTAAATACTAAGAATGAGCTGATTAAAGGAACAGTAAGACCCAGCCACAATCAATCAATCAATAAAATCCCATCACCAGCGTGTAGCATACCTACTAATTATTTTCTACACTGTAATAGTTATTGCATATTAATAATAATATTAAGTAAGAATTTTACTTGAAGACAACAGAAGTCTTTTAAGATGCGATGGGTTAAAGAGAGATTTATAAAAGCACAGAAACTTCCCTCAAAGGACTTCAACACAGCCTTTATCATTCCCATCCCACAGGGAAGTTATCACTCTTTCTCTGGGCCCCTTCTTTGTGACAGATAACGTGCTTCCAACATCAGTATGTTTCTGTACTGAAAAATATTCCAACAAGAGTAGGGCACCCAGAGGGGAGACCTGGAGTTGTCTTCAGCCTCTGGGGTAGGCACTCAAGCGTTTATTGGATGGATGGATGGATGGATGGATGGATGGATGGATGGATAGGTGGATGGGTGGATGGATGGATGGATGGATGGATGGGTAGGTGGATGGATGGATGGATGGATGGATGGATGGATGGATGACTATTAAAAGCTTTAGCTATAAAATGAAGCAGTTGCACTGATAAGGTCCCTTTCAGTTCGAACATACTTTCCAGGTATCTATGTGCTAGGCAGGTATTGATTCTGTCAACAAATGGTAGGATTATATGATTTCTTTTGACCCTGCAATTTAAACTTAATGAGAAACCATAGGCTGCTGGGCCTGCCCCCCTCCACAACCCTTACATATCTCACTGCTGACATCTAAGGTTTATAATCTACTCTGTCTCTCTTTCTGGAACCAAAAAGAGAGAACATAGCCTAATGCTTTAAAGGAGAAACATGGAATCATATTACCAGGCTGTACCAAAAGAGACCTCGGTGACCATCTGGCCCAATGACTGATGTGATCAATGTCATCCAGAAAGGTTAAGTGATTTGATCAAGGTCACACAGCCAGAGGCCACGCTGAGGCCAGGCACATCTCCAGCTCCCTAAGCAGTGTTCCTTCAACCACTCCAGCCTGCCCTTTGAACTCTCCCATGGTAATTAAGTCAAAAGTTCAAGATTTATGTGAGCAGCGGACATTGATGACTGCCAACTGTATTTTTATTGATGCAAAAAATTTTAAAAACACAGCCTGTTTCAGCTCCTAGATTAAGTCTCTCAAACTCCCTAAAGCCCCACTAAAGCCTCTGTCTCAAGTCTATAATTAGGGCTTTTAAAAATATCACTAATCAGGACATTTGAATGCTTTGGCCCCTGACAGGGGAAAAATGTCTCAGAGCTCCCCACTATCCTGCAGTTCTTTCTCAGTTTGATATAAACTAAGAGAAAACAAATCTGACAAAACATGGAGATGTGAGTGAGGGTATGATGATGAGGGGGTATGTCTGTGGCTTTATTTGAGAAATCTCATTAAAAACTTGCTAACCAGCCAGGCATTCAATCAGAAATACATGTTTTTAAAACCAAGCAAGTTAACCACATGTGAAAGGACTGAGCCCACTAGCAGACCATTAGCCCACGGAAATTCCCAAGATCTGCCTTCAGAAGAGACTTTTCCAATCATCAGCTGTGCCGTTTGACCAAGGAGGAGACTGAGAAAGAAAAGATATTCGGTCCAACCATTAGATGCAACATCATCTCTAGTCTTCGGGATAAAAATACCAACACCTGCTTTTTCTTTTTCTTAAGAGATAGGGTTTTGCTCTGTTGCCCAGGCTCCACTGCAGTGGTACGATCACAGCTCACTGCAGCCTTGACCTCCTGGGCTCAAGTGATCCTCCCACCTCAGCCTCCCGAGTAACTGGGACTACAGGCATGAATGAGCCACCACACCTGGCTCATTTTTTATTTTTTGTGGAGATGGGGTCTTGCTATGTTACCTAGGCTAGTCTCAAACTCCGGCGTACACACGATCCTCCTGCTTCAGCCTCCCAAGTAGCTGGGATTACAGGCAAGAGCCACTGTGCTGGCCCAAACCAACTTATTGAATGATACTTTCATTACAAAGGAAATTTCCAAAAATTTGCGAAGCCTGTGTGGGTTTTTTTTTGTTGATATTGTTCTTTTCAATTCCTAGAAATTTCAACACAACTAAGAAGCCTGCCATTATTAACTTAGATAGTATCTCTACCAAGTAAAAATCCTAATTAGAACAAAGGTGGCTCCAAACTGTTATCAGCGGGTTAATCAATGAAATGAGTTTGGAATCTCAGGCTAACTACCTTCATATTCCCTAGTTACTTCCAAAAAAAATAGCCTTTCTCCCTGACATGGAGTGTGGGCATCTGCAGGTCTCAACAGGAATGAAACCAAAATAGAAAATTACCTTGTCTCCCAACACTGGAGAGGAAGAACCACTTTAGCAGCAAGAGTCTTGATACAGCTGTCTCTCCCATCATTTCCCTCAAGTTCAGCAATGGACCTGAACTTTTCGTCTATCATGATCTTCTCAAAAACTAAGTCTCAAACTTTTCAGAAACATTAACCACTGAAATGCAAGCTGGAGACAATAAAAAGCCTCTAACAAATGGGCATATGTATCTCCCTCTTTGCTGCCAGATAAGCCATCAACATACCTGGTATCTAGGGAAGGCAGGTGAAGTTATACTTTCCTATACAAACGCATAAATTCCCAACCTTTCAAAACCCTCAATCTGGACGCATTTCAAAAATTAGCATTTGAAATTGCAACTTTCTTTCTGGAGAAAATGTGTTGCACCGAGGGGCATGTGTAACAGCATTATTTCCTGGCAGCCAGGTTTGTAATGACGTCACAGGGCCGTTCCACTCGGGAAACATCTAGTGCTGGTACCGTGTGAGGTCATCAGCTAGTCAGCTGCTAAAATTGGACCAGAGAATGCCCTGCACACATCTGTGATGAAGAACTCAACTTAAAAAGTCAGATCAAATTGCCCCATGGCTGGGTTTTTCAATGCATGTACAACATGATGTTATTAGATTTTATATATATATATATATATATATATATATATATATATATAAATTTTTTTTGAGACAGCTATCACCCAGGCTAAAGTGTGGTGGCGCAACCTCAGCTCACTGCAACCTCCACCTCCTGGGTTCAAGTGATTCTCCTGCCTCATCCTCCCAAATAGCTGGGAGTACAGGTGCCCGCCACCATGCCTGGCTAATTTTTGTATTTTTAGTAGAAATGGGGTTTTGACCATACTGGCCAGGCTGGTCTGGAACTCCTGACCTTGTGATCCACCCGCCTCAGCTTCCCAAAGTGCTGGCATTACAGGTGTGGGCCACGATGTCCAGCCTTTACTTCTTGATTATTTTTGCCATTGCATTTGGCGCCCAAGCTTTTTGCACTCTGTACAGAATCTAAAAAGAACTCTAGCAGGCAGCTGAGCTTGACTTCTTATATTAACCACCAGATCAGTAATCTAGCATATCAGCAGAGGGAATAACCTGTAATATGTTTTTCCAACTAGAAGATACAGAACTAAATTTTCAATGTCTCAATCCAAAAAAAAAAAAAAAAAACCTTTGAAAAGCCCAAAAATGTCACCATCAACACAGGGTCACTGGAGCATCATTTGTCAATGTTCCTACAGAAAAACATTCAAACACACCCCAGTGGCATTTCCAGACAATCAGAAGGCAGCAAAGAAACCGATCTGGACATATGGGTATTTTCCAGGTGGCTGAAAATGCAAGGAATTTGGTGCTTCTGCAATTTTCCCTATTAATCGGGTCAGCATTTGACACTTGAGGTGGCAAAAAATTGTTTTAATGGCAACGTCCCCTTTCCCGCCTTGCCAATTACCCCGGCCATGGCATTCCTCTGTCCACACAGGCCACAGCTGCTTAATCTCAGCCGCCCCAGGCTGCACCTGTGAATCAGACCAGCCTAATCACACTAACAGATGGCAGAGGCCAAGTAGCCAGCTAAAAACTGCTATCACTTTAAATAGCATCTAATGTTTCACAGGCACCAAACAGGCCCCTCCCACAGCGGTATCTCCCTGGTACAGCTAACACCAGCCCTTAATCACTGCAGAGCACCCATTTTGGGGGCAGGGTTGGTGTCATTCGAGAGCTAATTACAAAAGAACCCTGCTTGCAAGGTGAAGGGACGGCAAGTACACTGTTGGCTGGCATTCATCACATGGGCGCTCTACCCCCTTGCCATTCTCCATGGGCCCTGGGGCCTCAGAAACAGGATTCACAATGCAAAGCGTCAGGCCCACAGCACAGAATCCTTCAGAACCACTCAGCCTGCCTGTTACGTAATCCATACCTTGCTGTTGCATTTTATTGCTTCACGTGGTTTCCCGGTAACCTGCTATTAGGCAGGTAGCTGACCACCAGGACAACACAGTTCCCAGGCATGCAAACCAAACCAAGCTGACACAATCTGATGTCTCAAGCCACAGTGAGGGCACCCACATGCAGTATCGCTTGAGAGCTGTAAACATCTGTACAAGCATTCTCACTGCACCCCCATCGTGACCCTACGATGCCCTCATGCAGCAGGCCAATGACTGAAACGCAGCTCTGCTTTTGCTCCCTGAGCCACAATTTTCCAAGCAATAAAGTCAGAAGAGATACTCTCTCCACCTGATCGGGTTCGTGGTGGCCTGGATGGAACCAGCAGCCAGCATAGAGGCTATCGAGAGTGGACCCTCAGCATCTCTGCCTCCAGCGCATGCCAGAGCCAATGGCCGAAAGAAACGACCAACGTGCTCCACTGTTATCAGTGCTTTTTATTAAAGAACAATAATGAAAACCTCTTTAGAAGGCTGGTACAAATCACAGAAGATTCTTCCACTCACCTTATTATCCTCTGTTTTACGAACAAGACTGCTAATGGTAAGCTCCCATTCAGGGCAGAATTCAGGGCAAACCTCCGCGTGCAAATTCCAAAGCCAGTGGTTCTCAGATTTCAGTGTGAATCAGAATCACCCCCAGAGTTTCTAAGGCAGTGGGCCTGAGGAGGAGCCTAAGAAATCTGCATTTCTAGGGAGTTCTCAGGGGATGCTGATGCCGCTGGTCCAGGGACTTCACTTTGAGAACCACTGCCCTAAGCTTCCTCATGACAAAAAGTAAAAACTGCATCAACCAAAATATTTCCCTTTTGCCCAAGCTGCTTGGAGACTCTGGGACAAATCTAAATCTTCACTTCAGGAACTCATTTATTCCAGATACCTAACAATATCTATTTTCTCTTTTTCCTTTAAAAGCTAAAAGACAAATCTTTTCAACAAATAGTGCCAAAACTATTGCACTGGACACCCACAGGCTAAAAAGTAAATTCACACACACACACCTTACACCCTTCACAAAAGTAGATTACACACATCTTAAAATAGACTACACACATAAATACAAAACACAAACTATAATACTCCGAGGAGAAAAATTTAGATGACCTTGGGTTTGTTGACGATGTTTCAGATATAACACCAAAGGCACCATCTATAAAAGAAACAACCAGACTACATAAAACTTAAAATTTTCTGCTCTGCAAGAGACCCTGTCAAGAGAATGAAAAGGCATGCCACAGGTGGTGGGGAGAAAATGTTTGCAAAAGAGATGTAATAAAGGACTGTTATCCAAAATACACAAAGAACTCTCATAACTCCACAGTAAGAAAACAAACAACCTAATTAAAACATGGGCCAACAGCCTTAATAAACATCTCACCAAAGAAGATACATAGGTGATAATTAATCATATGAAAAGATGCTTCACATCATATGTCATCAGAGAAATTTAAATTAAAACAACAAAATACCACTACACACCTATCAGAATGGCCAAAATCCAGAACACTGAGCACAGCAAATGATATGGAGTAACAGGAGCTCTCATTCATTGTTGGGGGGAATGCAAAATGGTGCAGCCACTTTGGAAGGCAGCGTGGTGGTTTCCTAGAAACCTAAGTATACTCTTACCATAAGATTATGACACGTAATCCAGCAATCGCACTCCCTCACATTTACTCCCAGTAACTGAAAACTATGTCCACGCAAAAACCTGCACACAGATGTCTGTAGCAACTTTATTCACAACTGTCAAAACTTGGAAGCAACAGAGATATTCTTTTTTTTTTTTTTTTTGAGACAGAGTCTCACTCTGTCACCCAGGTTGAAGTGCAGTGGCATGATCTTGGCTCACTGCAACCTCCGCCTCCTGGGTTCAAGTGATTCTCATGCCTCACCCTCCCGAGTAGCTGGGATTACAGGCATGCACCACCACACCTGGCTAACTTATGTATTTTTTGTAGAGACGAGGGTTTCGCCAGGTTGGCCAGACTGGTCTTGAATTCCTGACCTCAAGTGATCCACTGCCTCAAAAAGTGCTGGTATTATAGGTGGGAGCAACTGCGCCTGGCCGAGATATCCTTCAGTAGGTGAATGGGTAAATAAACTTTGATACATACAATGGAATACTCAGTGCTATGAACACTTGACCCATCAGGCCATGATAAAAGACATGAGGGAAACTTAAATGCATCTTACTAAGTCAAATAAGCCAATCTGTAAAGGCTACAACTGTATGATTATACACCCTAACATCAACTATAGACTTTGGTTGATGATGGCAGTACAGGCTCATCAACTGGAACAGAGGTCCCATTCTGCCGGTGATGGGGATGCCAGGACAGACTAAGCATGTGTTGGGGAAGATTATATGGGAAATCTTTGTACCTTCCTCCTTATTTTGCTATGAACCTAAAACTGTTCTAACAAACAAAAGTATTGCCAGGTGCAGTGGCCAATGCCTGTAATCCTAGCACTTCAGGAGGCTAAGGTGGGTCAATCACTTGAGGTCAGGAGTTCAAGACCAGCCTGACCAATGTGGTGAAACCCCGTCTGTACTAAAAATACAAAAATTAGCTGGGTGTGGTGGCAGGCAATTGTAGTCCCAGCACTTGGGAAGTTGAGGCAGGAGAACTGCTTGAACTCAGAACTCAGGAGGCAGAGAGGTTACAGTGAGCCGAGATTGCGCCACTGCATTCTAGCCTGGGTGACGGAGCAAGACCCCATCTCGGGGCAGGGTGGAGGGGCATAAGTTAGCTGGGTGTGGTGGCGCATGCCTGTAGTCCCAGCTACTAGGGAGGCTGAGGCACAAGAATGACTTGAACTGGAGTAGCAGAGGTTGAAGTGGGCTGAGATCACGTCACTGCACGCCAGCCTAGGCAACAAAGTGAGACTCCATCTCAAAATAAATAAATAAAATACTGTTATTAAAAAATTTAAGCTCTGGACTGTTTTAACAACTAATTGTCTTCTGCTACCTAGGCCTTCTTTAAATGTACTAAATTGACAGAAGTCCTTTTTAAAAAAGTCCTTTTAATAAAATGTAGAATATACCATGTAAACAGAGAGCCCCAATGCCCTATGTACAAACACTTTAGGAACATTCCAGCCATGTCATTGGAAAATGCAAGTAACCTTATATTGTATTTCCTTTATTGAATAAACATTTGCAAGCACTCACTCTTCTGAGCACTGTACAAATATGAACTCACTTAATCCTAATAACCCCAGAAGACAGTATTATTATTTCTCCCACTTAAATCAAGTAATAATACTTCCACTTTCTTGTTAAAGAAACTGAGGCACAAAAGTGAAATGAACAAGTCAGAAGTTGTGAAGCAAGATTCAAACCCAGGCTGCTCAGCTCCAAGACGCTATGTCCCGCTCTTCTTCACCAAGTAAACGGTCTCTCCCGGGTTCATGGCCTTCATTAAGCAAATCACCCTTGCTCCCTTTTCAGTCATGGTCTGCAAAGCCAGGCACACTTCCTTTATTTCCACTCAGCATGAGGTGTGTGTTGTAGAAGGCTGGGGTTTCTCGCCCTAGGGGCGACTGACATCTTGGACTGGATGATTCTTTGTTATGAGGCTGTGCTCTGCATCCCTGGCCCCTGCCCAACTAGAAGCCACCAGCTCCCCACCCCCTCTTGTGACAACCAAATGTTGCCCAACGTGCCAGGAGAGCAGGAACAGGCAATGGCCCCAGTCACACACCCCTGGATTAAACCAAGCACAATCAGTGATTACAAAGAAAACCAAGACGTTACATGGTTCTACTATTTTTGTGTCTCTGAACAGGGAGAAGCCAAAGGGAAAAGGAAACATCAAGGAAAGAAAAGTAGTGACTGCTTTGAAAAGCCAATGACCAGTGACACGAGAAGAAAGGACAAACGAGAGAGAAGGCTGTGCAGCAACACTGGTTTATTCTCAGGTTTGAAAGTCAGGAAAGTAGACACAGCGGGGAAAGGCATGGGCCGCGGGATACAGCATGGCACGGGAGAGTCGACAAGAAGACAGGCGACAGTCAGGACTTCCCTCCACGCTCCTCTCTCTCAGGGACCATCGGAGCCAGGCGGTTACTTACTCTTGTTGTTACTGCTCTCACTGACAAAATCTTCTGCGCCATCGGTGTCATCCTCATCATCTCCAGATGAGATGGCATCTGTATGCAAAAGAACATATTGCATGGATGTGTTTTTGCAAAGCAAAAAGGTTGCAATTATCGACAACTGAGACCTTCTCCATAGCAAAGTTAATGACCCAGGAATCCTCACAAAGAGCCTGGGATTGTGTTTAGTTAACATCATTTTAATGGCTTAAAATTTCCCTCCATGATGACAGTTGGTCTACGTTATGATTCTCAATGTTTTCTGCTTTCACACTATTTAAACAGGCTATGAAATTGGATGTACTAGAACTGGATTTCAAGCTTCAAACAGTATTCAAGCCCCTGACAAATTTACCAATTGTGTAGTGCCCAAAGACTCTTTTTCCAACATGAAACTTTCAGCATTTGGAGTCCCCTTCAAGAAAGAAATTCATTTCTAACAAAACGTAGTCCCCATGTGGCCCTGCTCATCATCAACTAATCTTCTGAAAGCAGAACTTTAAACTCGGCCACAAAGAGGGGACGTTCTGTCCCACTCACTGCATAGAAGGAAATCAAGGAGAGAAACTCAAACTTTAATAAACAAATCAGAAATCTTGAGTATCCAAATTTCAGTCCTATCTTCTAAATGCCAAAGATGTCAGTGGTACGGAGTTGGAGTGGGGGGAGCATGTATTTACTTAAATAAAAGTGTGCTCTCTTAAGAAAAGTGTTACTTTGTGCACAAGAATTCTGTCATTCTTAATGATAGGCCCTTCTGGTGTACCAGGTCCCAAAGAAGAATTTGAAAAACTGTGAAGCTATGTGCCTAGCATCCAATTAGAGATCTCATTACCTTTGCGCTTGGCAAAAAAAAAAAAAAAAAGTAAATCAGATAATGGTGACAGAGAAGAGAGAGCGCAGTGCTCGCAGGCCAACTCACCTGTGACATTCACCATGAAGTACCAAGTTTCACTGTCTACAGTCCTAGTGGCAGTACAAGCATAGAGGCCGGAGTCTCTAGGCGTAGCGCCCTTTATCTGCAAGTACTCCCCAATAAGCACTGTCCTATTGTTGGGCCCCAAGTGCACCCCATCCTTAGTCCAACTGATCACGGCGGCATCTTTCAACAGGCAGCGCACCTCTAGCGACTCCCCTGGCGCAGCCACGTACACTTCTGGTTGAGAGATTTGGTATTTGGTTGGTGGCTCTGCAGAAAGGTGGGAGAGAGAAGATGGAGACAGATGGGAAGGAGGGAGAGGAGAGAACGTCCAACAAAGGTCAGTGGAGGCCTGCTTATTCCCAAGTGAAGCTGTTCTTGCTTTGCAAACGGCCCCAGCAGGCATCCACCTCTCCCCAAGCCCCAGGAAGCCAGGAAGAACCAGAGGACACCCCCAGCAAATCCGTCCTGGCTTAGTTTCCACATCCTACAGCGCTTTAGAAACAAACCAAACCATAGCACGGAAGGCTACTTCACAAGAAAATGTTTAAATTGATTGCCAAAGTGTGCTTGCACCATGATACCTGCAAAAATCTGTTATTGTGGTATGTTTTATTTATAAGAATGCCGAGTTTTACACATTTGTACGTTAAGTGCAACTATGTGTCACACACACATACGCTGTTAATTATTTATTTATGCTAGACCTGGTCTGTGCCCCAAGGCCAAGCTTCTTAAAAGGAAATGTCTCATACTCATGGAAAACTAATGGATCCCTCTACAAGATTTTTTGCAACCCAGAGTTTCCATGAGCTCAGATTCAGATCAGTATTTTGAGGGTCTAGAGACCTAATTCTGTGCTGGGTGAGCTGAGACATGCTGTTTTCCTCAGAACGATACAAGCCCGGAGGCCTTAACACCAAAACCAAAAAGAGAAAAATGCCCAGACAGCGGCAGGGTGGTCTCCACTGCACTTACAGGGGTCCTGAAATGAAGCCGCTGGGTGCTGTGTGCCCAACTCCACACGACAAAGCTGAGTCACACCCTGTTCACAGCTCCCGCCACACGTGTCCCAGCTTCTTCCGTGGGGATAGTCCTTCCTCCCTCTCTTCCCTGTCACCCACCCTCCAAGGCCCAAATCAAGCAGGGCCCTCTGTGATGGGGGTCCCTGCATCAGTCACCTCCCCCCGCCAGGTGGAAATGCAGTGGCTCCCTCTCCTTCCACCGTATGTCTGCCCGCTTCACCAGCTCACGGGATGCGCCATATTCTCATGAATGCATCCCATCTCCCCAGGGAGACACCAAGGCCCTAGAGGAAAGGTGTGGGTCTCAGGCTTCTCTGTGCCTACCCCCACTGTCCCCCTACTGACCCCATCCTGCTTGGCATACACAGGGCCATGCTGAACAAGGTCACAGTCCCCAGATATGAGCACAGGATGGGACCACAAGAATCCAACCCACACAACCTCTCCACTGGAGCTGAGAGGAAGCCTTTGGCGTTTATTAACAACAGCCGGAGCTGCTGGCTGTGGTGGCCACCCACGAGGGCCCATGAAGCGGGCTTTCGTCCCGCCAGTGAGAAGTGTGAATGGGACCCAGAGTCCCAGAACTGGAAAATCAAAGCTTCCCAGCACTGGGACAGCACCAAATCTGGGCAGGATCAAAGGCAACTGTTTTGTCTAGACACCCCTCAGAAGGACAAATCTCCCGCAGGAGATTGAAATCAAGTCAATCTCTGTTTCAGTCCCACTGTGAAAGCAGCGAGGGCCATGTGCATCTGGGATGAGAAATCCCCCCTCACCACCACCATCAACAGCTACACGGGCAGCCCAGGGCTTCCCAAAGAGGCAGCACCAAAGGCATGTAGGCCAAGGCCCAGATGCCAACTAGCACGTGAACACACAGAGAGAATCACAGCAAAAGGAGGAAAACAGAAGCTCAATGGAACGTGGACAAACACGCCCCAAAAGCAAGCCAGGAAGGCCCAGCTGATAGGCCGGTTATGTTTCCAGTGTTCGTTTTCTCATTCGCCAATTGCTTACTGCACACCTGCTACACACCAGACTATTCTGGAAGCTCCAGAAGCAGAAAGAGACAAAACGAAGACTCTGCACTTGTTTGGAGCATCCATTATGGCAAGGATGACAGACAATAAATACAAAATCTACAAAAAACACAGTGTGCTTAAGTGTTAGGAAGGACAAAGCAAGGTGCCAGCACATACACAGTGGTGGGGGGGGGCTGGTCCCTTGCCAGGACGTGGCGGATGATGGCCCGTGGGCCGGGCCAGCCACAGCTTGTTTTTGTAAACAAACCTTTATTGGAACACAGCCATACCCATTCCTTGTCTGGCGGCTGCTTTTGTGTGTCACGAGGGCAGAGTTCAGTCGTTGCAACAGAGACCCTATGGCCTGCAAGGCCCACAATATTTGCAGTCTTGCCTTTATAAAGTTTTTTAATCCCTGATGTATAAGGTGATCAGAGAGACTCCTGCAAAGAATAGGCATTTGAGCTGAGAAGTGAAGGACAACGTGAAGTTTAAAAGATGCCGGGAACTTAGCTGGAAGGCTCTCAGAGCAGGTCCCTCAAGGCTGGTTAAGTCAAAATGCAGCTCAATTGAGTGACTGATAGGAATACTTTAAACTGTGGAGACCAAATAGAAAAAAGAAAGGAAGAGAAATAGGAGGAGGAGGAGAAGCCGGCAGGGATTCAGTCTGGCCCAAATCTCAGCCCATCTCCCACTCCCAACACCCTGGAGTCACAGATTCATTCAACATGAAAACTGAAGAGGCCCCAAAGGCTACTGGCCCAACCCCTTTTACAGCTGTCTAAGACAAGGACCAGACGTCCTCTGAGTCCCAGGTCTCCAACAACTCATTGCTGAAACAGCACCCACCATGCTAGAATGAATTTACATTGCATTAGTCTGGGTCATAAAACGATCAATGTCTATTATGACAACATCACATGACCAGCAAGTCACCAAGAATGTTATGGAATGTACTTTCCTCTTAGCCAGAATTGGTCACCAGGGCAGCCGCTGAGCAGCAGCAGCAAAGCTTCCCTCCCTTACAGGGGAGGCAGCTGGGACCCACGCACCAATCTGCTCCATCCTGACCCTCAGATAAGGTGCAACCATGTCCCTATGTCACACAGTGGAATGCTCTAAGATTGCATTAGGGAAAAATGAAAGATAAGCAAGGCATTTGCAATTGTGATGCAGAAAAATCTATCTCCTGGCAAAGGAGGAATTATGATGTATGATTTCTGTTTCTAAAGGAAAGTGTTTTCACTGAGAATCCTTTCTGTCACCTAAACTCCATAAACCCCCAAATCTTGCAGAAACTGGAGGTATCTGAGCTGCCGGACTAACACCTGCTGTTCTAGAAGGGAGAACAGGGGACAAGGAGGACCTGTGTCTTATTCGGAGCTGGACACGGGAGATGCCTAGTAAAGGGTGCTGTCCTGGACGAGAAGAGGATGAAGCCCTGAGTTCCACGCCTCTCCGTGCCTGCTTAACCTCTCAGCCTGGCGTTCCCCTCTGTTGCAGGGTAAGAGTTCCCAAATACCGGTTTATTATTGGTGAGACTCCAACAAGCCAATGAAGGCGAACTCCATCTTCAACTACATCATGTTGAGCCAGTGACTGTCACTATCACTGTTATTCTTCAAGGTGGAAGATGCTTGCCATGATTTTTTTAAGCACCATGATTTTCAGAAGATAATCACAGAACGCTTGGATCTCTTTCTTTTTTTTTTTTTTTTAATTGAGATGGAGCCTCGCTGTTACCCAGGCTGGAGTGCAGTGGCACGATCTCGGCTCACTGCAACCTCCACCACCGAAGTTCAAGCAATTCTCCTGCCTCAGCATCCCAAGTAGCTGAGACTACAAGCACGCACCACCACACCCAACCAATTTTTCTGTATTTTTATTACAGACAGGGTTTCACTGTATTGGCCAGGCTGGTCTCAAACTCTTAATCTCAAGTGATCCACCCGCCTCAGCCTCCCAGAGTGCTGGGATTACAGGCATGAGCCACCGCACCTGGCTGGGACACTTGGATTTCTATTTCCAGATACAAAATGATTTTACATGAGTCCCAGCTCAATGGACAGTTAAGATGACTTGAGGTACTAAAATGGCTTTTGTCCCAGTAAAACCAGATCAAAACTGTCATCCAGATGTCCAAGCTTCAAGGATAGCAAAATATCACCCCCAAAAATACACCAATGAGATAATGATCTTTATCCATAAAAATCAAGCCATCCTGGCTTCAAAGTCTCAAACCAGTAACTGCTGTCTTGGTAAACTGAGAAAGCAAGGACTCCTCCCCACATCCCTTCAGTGTCATTTCACAAAGGGCCCATCCTGGGCATCCGCAGGGCCTTTGGTAAACATACCAGTGATATCCCTGGGTACACAGAAGACCTCAAAAGCACTTGTTAGGGAGAATGCGTGAATAAACACAGGAGAGAGAAAGAGGTTAGGGAGAAGCAACACACAGAGAAGGATGTAAGTAAGAAGAGAGTCAGGGGTGGGGTGGGGCCACACGCTGGGGAGGGACCAAATGCCACACCAGTAGCCTCCCAGGCCACCCAGTGGCCCCCTCAAGCCCAGCCTGCAGGGCCCAGCACACATGGCACACATGAAAGACAACCCTGGCCAGGGGACCAAGAACACAAGCCCCTAACAGCTGGCTCAGGGGAAGCAGCTCTGTCCCTTCCCTTGTCCTTGGGGCCACTTGCCATCCTCAGAGCTCAGCTTCTCTTCTGGGTTTGAGTGCTACAGGTGACCTGACCCACTGCCCCCTCCCTGCAAACATGTGTTCCCCTGCCCTCCACGTCCATCCCCACAGCTGCACCGACATGGCCCCATGCCGTGCGGAGCCAGGACAATCAGCGAATCCCCTCTGTGCCTGCATGTACAAAGGGGCCTCCCTAACTCTGGCCACCCTCCATGGATGGACCACCTCTCCCTGACTCCACCAGGCTGTACAGCCTGCTCTGTGAAAGGGCAAAGAATTCCCCAGGAAATGTACATAATTCCTTTGACAGTCATATGAACATTTCCTGGATTTACTTTTTTCCAGAGCTATGGCACACTTTCACCTTTCCACTGGGAGTGCACAGCCCAACATGTCCCTCGTCTCCTGCCAAAACACAATGGGGAGAAGGTTCTAGAAGCTGCTTTGCTACACACAAATGCTCTTTCGGAGTCTTCCACAGACAGAAAATATGTTTCCATGTATTTTTCACAACATGAATTAAAATTCAAAAGGAAGCAAGCAAGCTTCACACTAGCGTTAACTCTTTGTCACTGTTTCCTAAAACTGCTAAACAAACAAGGCACCACGTCTCCTTCTTGGGACACAGCTCAACACTAGCTTCCACTGCTGTGGCCACACCACCGTGCACAGCCCTGCTGGGTAAGGCTCAGTTGCTTCCATGCGAATTTTCTCCCAGAAGTTTCAAACTCTTGGGAAGTACCAGCAGCAGGTTAGCAAGCAGTTTCTTTTTTTTTTTTTTTTGAGATGGAGTCCCGCTCTCTCATCCAGGCTGGAGTGTGATGGTATGACCTCAGCTCACTGCAACCTTCACCTCCCAGGTTCAACAAATTCTCCTGCCTCAGCCTCATGGGTAGCTATGATTATAGGTGCACACCACCACACCCGGCTAATTTTTTTGTGTACTTTAATAGTGATGGGGTTTCACCATGTAGCTCAGGCTGGTCTCAAATGCCTGAACTCAGGCAATCCACCCACCTCGATCTCCCAAAGTGAGCCACTGCGCTCAGCCACAAGCAGCTTCTTTTTAAAAAATTGACTGTTGTGATACTTAAAAAATGAAAGAGATCGGTACTTACACAGCTAACCAAAAAATAAATGGGCCAGGCACAGCGGCTCATGCCTACAATCCGAGCACTTTGGGAGACCAAGGCAGGTGGATCACCTGAGGTTAGGAGTTCAAGACCAGCCTGACCAACGTGGTAAAACCCCATCTCTACTAAATATAAAAAATTAGCCAGATGTGGTGGCATATGGCTGTAATCCCAGCTTGGGAGGCTGAGGCAGGAGAATCACTCGAACCCGGGAGGTGAAGGTTGCAGCAAGCTGAGACAGCGCCATTGGACTCCAGCCTGGGCAACATGAGTGAAACTCCATCTCAAACAAACAAATAAATAAATAGTATGAATAACAACAGGTATCTACACGTTTCTTCTGAGTAATTCCCGCCTTGACCTGGCCTCCTTCCTTCCCTAAGAAAACTATCCTGTTATTCCTTGGGAGCTCGTAGGACCTCTGACTGGGGAGAGAAAGAAACTGAGGCAGGGGCTGCCTGACTCTCCAAGCTCCTCAGCAGATCCGGGCAGAAGTCATGACCTCTCAGTGTGATGTCATACAGATTGCCACTAGCCACAAGCTGCATGAAGGTACCTCTCTGTAAGTAAACAGAGAGAAAAAAATCCTCCAGCTACGTGAAGATAGCCCCAGGAGGGGGAAATCTTGTAGAAGTCAAAAAGACTGTGGCCTCTGTGACTTCACTGCACACAGTCAGCTGGACTTCTCGCCCGTCTCAGCAGGAGGGTTGTCTTCAGACGGTGGAAACAGCGAAGGGCTTGGAAACAGTAAGCTATTTCAGGTAACACTTTCCATTGCCAAACCAGCGATAGCAGCACTTCAGACTGTCACTTTTTATAATGTTTGCCTATAAACTTTTCCCGTGTGGTTTTTGAAATGGCGCCCAAATGCAAACAGAGAACAGATGGGAAACCTGAGTCTTGCCCCGGCCAATCACTTCACGGAGAACGGACGACAGATTTAAACTGTTAAGGAAGAAAAAAGCAGTTTCTACCAACGGCAAAGCTGACTCCATTGCTTTTCACAGATTAAGCCTTTTCTGAGGTTTCCCAGGGATGGTGTCTTTTCCACCGTCTCGATCATCCCAGTTCCCAGGATGTGGTAGGGTCACCCTGGACACATCCCACTGAGATTTCTCCCTCCTCCAAAGTCAGGGGTGATGAATCCCTAAACATATTCCTCCAGAAAGAGGAAGAAAGGGAGAAAGAGAGAAATCCCTGAACAAATTTCCCTGGAAGAAAGAGAGGGAAGAAAGAGAGGGGAAAGGAGAGGAGAGATGCGGAGAAGGAAAAGGAAAGGAGAAAAACGGAGGGAGAGGGAAGAGGAAGGAGAGAGGGAAGAGGGAGGGAATGGGAAGAAAGAGAGGGAAAGGGGAGAAGATAAAGAGGGAGGGCAGAGAGAAGAGGCAGGGCGGGAGACACTGCCTGTCAGGGTCCTGGGCTGCAGGTACCCGCTCTTACCTGGAGTCACAGCTGGGACTCCCAGAGGCACTGTAACAGGAGCACTGGGGGAAGGGCAGTAAAATGGCCTTGGGTTCCTCGTGCCCTCCCACACCTCCTGCCACCCTGTACAGAGTAAATGTCATGGCTGTAGGGCTGCCAGTGTCTTTACAGAGGAAGCAGCGTCCAGCTGCAAATGTCGCTACATAGTCACTGAACACAAAGCACATGGCAAGTAACTGGCCGCCCCTGTCCTCCCTGGTCCGGTAGCCCCCACTGGCCCTCTTAGTCTGGAAGATGTCCTGTAGTGCCCACACCCAGTCCCAGTAAGAAGTCTTAACTGGTCAGTACCCAATTCTCTGTCCATAGGAACAGAAGAGAGATGTGTCACGTACATGACCCTCCTGAGCTATCTCTTACAATCTCAAACAGAGAGTCTGCACAGACAGACATCCGGCACGAACAGCACAGCTTTTTAGTAATTGATGATGTTTCTGCAAGATAGGGGTTCTGGAAGAGCCTAGCCCCCTCTTTCCTGTAGCACAGTCTGGGCCTCGATGGCATCAGAACTTATCAGCAGAAGAAAATAAAGGCAATGGAGGCCAGGCGTGGTTGGCTCACGTCTAATCCCAGCACTTTGGGAGGTCAAGGCAGGTGGATCACCTGAGGTCAGGAGTTCAAGACCAGCCTGGCCAACATGATGAAACCCCACCTCTACTAAAAACTCAAAAAGCAGCCGGGCATGGTGGCACACGCCTGTAGTCCCAACTACTCAGAAAGCTGAGGCAGGAGAATCGCTTGAACCCGGGAGGCGGAGGTTGCAGTGATCCCAGATCGCACCACTGCGTTCCAGCCTGAGTGACAGAACTAGATTCCATCTCAAAAAAATGAAAAAATTAAAATTAAAAACTAAAGGCGATAGAGTCCCACCGATGAAGTCAGAACTAACCACCTTTGTGTGCCCTGCCGTGAGGGCTGTTCACGCAGCATGGAAGACAGCCTGCTACTGTCCAGACATCCTCAAAGCCTCCCCTCTACAAGAACCTCCTTGCAGGAAGATGAAATTCCTCACATCCAACAGAGACCTTATAAGGCATAGGTACTACGTGTTCTTTAAGGGAACACGGAAGGGACAAACACTCCACACAGCATAAAGATGAAAGTTTCTACCTCGAGAAATACTGCCAACATAAACACAGGGGACACAAAAAAGTCAAAGCAACAAATAACAGATAGGTATGCAGGCTGAAAGGCTGCAGTCCTCTCTAACCAGTTGTCGGGGTGTCTGGTACACTCAAGTCGGGACCGAAACCTCCCTGGTCGGTAACACAGATGCAGCGACAGCAGCTAACAGCCGGCGGTAGCTGAACTTCTCCAAAAACTCCAGACTGGCTCACCGAGCAGATGGGATCATGGCTACTGTCTCCAATATGGTAACCATTAAAAATTATATATTTAGGCATACCCCTCATATCATTTGAGTCTGTCTTTGAGAAACATGGTGGATGGCTCTTCACGTTTGAAAGAAATTATGTTGCTGCCTATGAGAAAATAAAAAGGCACATAGAGTAAAGAGCCTGAGAATGCACTCACTGAACAGGAGTCGCCGTGTCTCCCAGTATCCCCACCCAAAGTGGAAACCCACACTCGTTGCTTGGCAGCATGCCTCTCGTTTGTGATCTGATGTTTTCAGCTATACTTGTATTTTCTTCTGCGGCAGTACCTGGACTTCTCCAGAAACTCCAGATTGGCTCACGTCCCTGGTGATCAGACAGGATCATGGCTAATGTTTCCAATATGGTAACCATTAAAAATTATATATTTATTGTTGATGATAGTGTTCTCCAAAAAAAAAAAAAAAAAATGCGCAGAGGGAAAGGTTTTCTCCCTGGTCCCAATGAGGGTATTAAACTCATATTTCATGAGCGAAAAAGTCCCAATGGACCACAAGATGCAGGTATTGAATCAGTACTGTGTGCATAAATTCCTAGATATGGGCAGACCTTAGGCAAGACCTTCAAAATTGAGACTTTTGTTCCGAAAGCATTTCCGAAAGCGACAGGCCATTAGCGCCCAGGAAGTAGAAACTTGTGCTACAAGTTATGTAGAAGTCCCCCCACGCCCCGGCTCAGATGTACAATGAGCAGTCTGTGTGCCTGGCTGCCTGGCCAGCCCAGCCCGAGCCTCCCACCTTCTGAAAATACACTTGCTGGACGTAGCAGAGAGTGCTGGTACATCTTCAGCCCTTCAGGGCTCCTTGGGGCATGCTGTTCCAGGGAAATCCCTTTCATCAAAAGGCATGTGGGGGGCTCACAAGTAGGTGAAGAAGTGAATGGGATGGGATGTGCTTGGCCTTTCATGACACAATCTCAGGGTCAAGAGTGGCCTTGCAGAGTTGTCATCCTGTAAAATGAACACACTGTCATCTTCCGTCCTGAAACTGAATCATCTGGTCCCAAAATGCTTCCATACCCTGAGCCCTAATGACAGTGCTCAGCCAGAGGCAGCTCTCTTCATCTTATAAAGTAGTAAAGCATGGGTAGGCGCCTCTAATCTCAGCAACTCGGGAGGCTGAGGCAGGGGAATCACTTGAACCTGGGAGGTGGAGGTTGCAGTGAACCAAGGTCACACCACTGCACTCCAGCCTGGACGACAGAGCTAGACTCTGTCTCAAAAATAAAAATAAAAAATAAAGTAGTAAAGCACCTGTCTCATCAGACAGCCATACCCCAAGCCTCTCATGGTCCCTTAGCATTAAGCCTATGGTCTCATTTCTGTCCCTTCTCTGATGACTCTTCAAAAAAGGCATGGTGGCACAGCAGCCACCATGTGTTAAAAGTACCGACCAAGGCAGGGCATGGTGGCTCATGCCTGTAATCCCAGCACTTTGAGAGGCCAAGGCGGGTGGATCATTTGAAGTCAGGAGTTTGAGAGCAGCCTGGCCAACATGGTAAAACCCTATCTCTACTAAAAACACAAAAATGAGCCAGGCCTGGTGGTGGGAGCCTATAATCCCAGCTGCTCGGGAGACTGAGGCAGAATAATTGCTTAAACCCGAGAGGCCCAAGATGCAGTGTGCCGAGATCATGCCACTGTACTCCAGCCTGGACAACAGAGCGAGACTNGGCAGAGACACATGTGGTGTAGGAAGTCAGCAGATAAATGCTTTCCAGGCTAAAGAGGCAAGAAGCAAATAAAGAGAAAGCAAGAACTACAAATCACTGCTCAACAAAATAAGAGAGGACACAAACAGATGGAAAAACATTTCATGCTCATGGTTAGGAAGAATTAATATTGTGAAAATGGCCATAGGCCCAAAGTAATTTATAGATTCAACACTATTCCCATCAAACTACCATTGACCTTCACAGAACTGGAAAAAACCACTTTAAACTTCATATGGAACCAAAAGAGAGTCTGCATAGCCAAGTCAATTCTAAGCAAAAAGAACAAAGCTGCAGGCATCAGGCTACCTGACTTCAAACTATACTACAAGGCCACAGTAATCAAAACAGCATGGTACTGGTACCAAAACAGATATAGACCAATGGAACAGAACAGAGGCCTTGGAGGCAATGCCACACATCTACAACCATTTGATCTTTGACAAACCTGACAAAACAAGCAATGGGGAAAGGATTCCCTGTTTAATAACTGGCGTTGGGAAAATTGGCTAACCATGTGCAGAAAGCAGAAATTGGACCACTTCCTGACACCTTACACTAAAATTAACTCCAGATGGATTAAAGACTTAAACATAAGACCTAAAACCATAAAAACCTTAGAAGAAAACCTAGGCAAAACAATTCAGGACATAGGCATAGGGAAGGACTTCATGACTAAAACACTAAAAGCATTAGCAACAAAAGCCAAGGCAGACAAATTGGATCTAATTAAGCTCCAGAGCTTCTGTACAGCAAAAGAAACAATCATTAGAGTGAACCAGCAACCAACAGAATGGGAAAAAATTTTTGCAATCTACCCATCTGACAAAGGACTTATATCCAAAATCTATGAATAACTAAAACAGTTTTACAAGAAAAAACAAACACACAAACCCATTCAAAAGTGGGCCAAGGATATGAACAGACACTTTTCAAAAGAAGACATATATGAGGCCAACAAACATGTGAAAAAGTGCTCATCATCACTGGTCATTAGAGAAATGCAAATCAAAACTACACTGAGATACCATCTCGTGCCAGTTAGAACGGTGATCATTAAAAAATCTGGAGCCAACAGATGCTGGAGAGGATGTGGAGAAATAGGAACACTTTTACACTGCTGGTGGGAGTGTAAATTAGTTCAACCATTGTGGAAGACAGTGTGGCGATTCCTCAAGGACCTAGAAATAGAAATTCCATTTGACCCAGCAATCTTATTACTGGGTATATATCCAAAGGATTATAAATCATTCTATTATAAAGACAGATGCACATATATGTTCTTTGCAGCACCGTTTACAATAGCAAAGACTTGGAACCAACCCAAATGCCCATTGATGATAGACTGGACAGGGAAAATGTGGCACATAAACACCATGGAATACTACACAGCCATAAAAAACAATGAGTTTGTGTCCTTTGTAGGGACATGGATGAATCTGGAAACCATAATTCTCAGCAAATTGACACAGGAACAAAGAATCAAGCACTGCATGTTCTCACTCATAGGTGGGTGTTGAACAATGAGAACACATGGACACAGGGAGGGGAGCATCACACACTGAGGTCTATGGGGGGCGGGAACTAGAGGAGGGATAACATCGGGAGAAATGCCAGATAGAGGTGATGGGGATGGAGGCAGCAAACCACACTGCCATGTATGTACCTATGCAACAATCCTGCATGTTCTTTACATGTACCCCAGAACGTAAAATGCAATAAAATATATATACATATATTGCTTTTGTATATATACATGTATATATGTATATATATTCCAAACCGACCTGACACTGATGCTGAAACTCTGCCACTTACAGATCGTGTGACCTTGACGCAAGTCCTCGGAGCAGGAACAATAATGAATGAAACAGGACACAGAAGGCACCTAGCACAACGCCTGGCACTTACACATCCGCCATCAGAAAGACCTTCTGGCTGAAATCCTCACTCCTGCACTAAGCAGGAAAAGAAGCAAAGCCGCCTAGCCAGGTCTTCTCAGTGTGGAAGGCCTGGCAATAAGAGGAGGGGGCAGGGCTCCTGTTGTATTTCTCAACCCCTAACACAGAGTTGGGGGTTAATTATCTTTGGTTAGCATTCTGCTTCCTGCTGGTACATGCACATGTGGGTGTGTATGGTTCCTATGGACAGGAACATGTCAAAGAGGTCTTCTTGCCTTTCTAGGAAACTTCTTCTCTGCTGCCCCTCCTATATCCATTGATATGTCCAGAATTCCACCTCCGGCTCTTCTGGTCCTTGCCCTGCATTCCAGTCCTCGGGGTGCCTGTGGCTTTTCCCACCTCCTCCTCCCTGCAGATGCCACTCAAGTGCCTGCTTGTAGGTTCATATTTCCACCTGCCTAGGGGAGGAGACACGTTACCTGGGTGTCTGCAGAGGTCTTTTCCAAAACAAGTAAGTGACTTTCAACCTCTTCGTCCTCCACCAGCCTCTTACAGGATGAAGAGAGTCATGCAGCTGAACTGCCACCCAAGCTCCAAGTCAGCCTTGAATCCCCTCTTTTCCTCTGGCCCCTCTTCTGATCAGTCCCCACACCCCTTCACCTATTAAGCCTATCCCTGATGGAAAGCTTAGCCCTCAAAGAAAGTACGGGCAAAACTGCATCCGAAAGGCCCACTCCAGGCCTCCTCCGGCCCGCCGCAAGTCCTCTGCAATGCACCTAACCCATCACCCATGGTGCGCCCCTTGTAGCCACCGCAGACCTCCAGAGGAATCTTTTGAAAAGCACATGTGACCTCTATGTTTTAAGAAAGGCACAGACCACTCCAAAGTCAGAATAAAACCCTAAGAACATCACATGCATTGAGACTTGGTTGCTCCAAGCCCCATATCCCTCTCTCTCTCTGACACTGTGGCCTGCCTGTTCACGTGGGCACTGTTCCCTCTACCTATGAGCCCACCCTGCTACGCTGCCTGGCAAGCTCCTATTCAGCCCAGTTCCAGTAGCTCCTCTGTGAAAATTCCCGATTCCCATGGAGACGTCATGCTGCTCCCATCTCGTCCTGTTCATCCATCTAGCACGTGCACAGCCAAAGACAGTCTGCCTCCCCAACCCCCTCCACCCAAGAGACGTATGGAGAGGGACTTGAGTGGGGATTGATGCAGTGTTTCTCAGATTTTACTGTGCATAAAACCACGTGGCCAGTTTAAGACAGCTTCCTCGCTCCCACTTCCAAAGGTTCTGGGTGGGCCGGGCACAGTGCCTCACGCCTATAATCCCAGCACTTTGGGAGGCTGAGGCAGGCGGATCACTTGAGGCCAGGCGTTAGAGACCAGCCTAGCCAACACGGTGAAACCCCATCTCTACTAAAAACACAAAATTGAGGCTGGGCACAGTAGCTCAAGTCTGTAATCCCAGTACTTTGGGAGGCCAAGGCGGGCAGCTCATCTGAAGTCAGGAGTTCGAGACCAGCCCGATCAACATGGAAAAAACCCTGTCTCTACTAAAAGCACAAAAAATTAACCAGGCGTGGTAGTGCATACCTATAATCCCAGCTACTCAGGAGGCTGAGGCAGGAGACTCACTTGCAAGATCACACCATTTGCACTCCAGCGTGGGCAACAAGAGTAAAACTCCATCTCAAAAAAACAAAACAAAAAAAAGATTCTCGGTCAGTAGGCCTGAGGGTGGGGGCTGACATTCTTTATTTCCCACAGGTTCTCAGGCGAGGCCCGATCCTGCTGGTCTAAGACCCACCTGCAGCAAGCTCAGCTCCAGTGTCCAGGAATGAGAGTTTGAGACCTACCTCTGCCGGTAGTGAACGTGTTGGCTTGCACAGCCTCACATTGCTGAGCCTTAGAGTCATGCTTTAGAGAAGAGAAAAACATCTCCAGGCCTGCCTGCTCCAGGCCTGTCTTGCACACCACAGGACACAACCAAAGGCTGCCTAGGAAGGCCTCTGTGTACCTATAGTGAGGGGCACGTCTGAGAGCGAGCATGCCGAAACCTGGGTGGGGGAGGGTCCCTGGCCTGCAACTCAGCCCCTGCCAGGAGGGCACTCCTGGGTTCCTGTTTACGGGCATAGCTGATGATACTAACTGGCTGGCAGATTGCTTTTCCCAACCACGCAGGAGCCTCCATTCGCATTCCTCTGACTTCAAAACAGGTTTCCTTCCAAGTGAACAAATCCGTCCATCACATGTAAGTTACCTAAGTGAAGATTTCTGGAATGTTCCCAAGTGAGACTAAACATCTGAAGATTTTATGAGATTCATCGTTATCAACACCCATGTATGATGCCTGTTTGATTAATTTACAGAAGCCTGTGGCTTCTTAAAATACCATCTACTATTCACCCAACCAACACACTCGAGAGTAGCTGATATTTATATATAGGGCACAGTAACACACCACAGAATTCCCTTGAGATGAGAACCCCATCAGGGCTCCGGAGCCAGATGACTCATCCTAGCCCCACGGCATGCTGAGGATAACCCTGCAAACACCGAACCACGGGCAAGAGGCCCCACAGCTGAGCCTCACACAGCCCACGGCCTAAGGACCTGCATTCCAGGGAGCATACTCCAAAGCCTGACTGCATTCCAGAAGCAGGTTTTCAGGGACAGTCACCTTACCACAATTGCCGTTACCTGTGGCTGCTAGAAACGGCAGCTGGGACAAGCTCGCCTCCCTGATACTGACGTAAACGTTCAATAAATGATGCATACTCCAGCGGATACATTTGCCCTATACGTCCCTGAAAGGTCAGATCGATGTCCAAATCCCATTTGACATTTTCCCCAAGCCTATAGAGCAGGCCCTCCCACAGTACTTTCCAAATAAAGAAATACTTTTAAAGTGACCAAAGCTACAAAAGAAAAGGAAAAAAGAAAAGGGAAGGTCTAGGAGGGCAAGGCTGCCGCCTGCTTTCTCCACTCGGGACCTTTTGGGGGTATTGTTCTGCCAGTTGATTTTAAAGGGCTCGGCCTTTCTCCTCTCAGTGGGACCTCGGTTCCAACACTCCTTCAGAGGCTGCAGATGTGTCCCAGGCCTGGTCCCCTCAGCAGCATCCCAGCCATTTGCAAATGAAGCGGCAGCAGCTGGAGATTGGGAAACAGATGGTTCTCCTCATTTGAATGGGTTTGATCAGGCTGCTTGAGGCCCAGCAAGTTCAGGCCTGGCCAGCACGGAAACCCATGCAGAGGCCTGAAGGCACAGAGCTGGGGCCCAGGGAGCCGGCGGCGGCAGCAGCAAGCAGCTGAATAGGAATGACCTGGCGGAGAGGTTCCCCCACGCTGCCTTCGCAGGACACATTCCCAGCTGGTTTTGCACCGCAGCACCCAAGGAAGGCAGGTCGGAGCCACAGGGATCACTTTTCTCCAGTGTTTTGTAGAGAAAGGAAAAACTCTCCCTCGGGGGACCCTGAGCCAGAGGACTGAAACCCACATTAATTCAGGAAATTCCAAGTTAAGAGACGGTGCCACCACAGTTAACCTTTCTTCCCTGCTACAAACTGCATATTTGCATAGAGGTAAACGCTTCAAGAAGACAAACAAACAAACTTTGAAGAGTCCCTACCTCTCACAATCCTCCAAAGCATCATCCAGACGGAAGTTTTACATCTCAGAAGGGCTGTGCGCAGCTCCCATTCACTTTGGCTTCCTGGGACAGGGCATCCCTGGTGGCGGGGGGGCACTTGGGAAGGGGGCAGAATCACCACTCTGCCCACACCTGGCCTGGTTCCCCTGGCCACCCTCCAGCCATCTCCCTGCCTCCACACTGGCCTGGAAAGAAACTCTGCCAATTAGAGGTAGTAAGAGAAAAGAGATAGGAACCAGACTGAAGTGACTCACTCATGTACGGACTGGAGGCTGCCGGGATGCCCCTGACTTGCCTCTGCGCCACACCTTCGAGGGCAAGCACCTTGCAGGAGGGGAGGAGGGGCGGCCTCGGAGCCCAGCTGCACCCATGCACCCAGCAGCCTCTGCTCCGCCTCCATCGATATCAACAGCTGAAGCCAGCAAGGGACAAGCAGAGAAGCAGAGAGGCTAGGCTCTGGACAATCACCTCACTGGACAAGGGTCAACCTAGCAGGCAAGGTGGCTGGTATTGCCAAGGGTCAACTTTGCAATGCAGGTGGGTTTGCTGGGGACTCGAGGTGGGTACCACCTCTGTAAGGGGAAGAGCAGTCTCAGGTGTGGTGGCTAACGCCTGTGATCCCAACACTCTGGGAGGCCAAGGTGGGAGGATCGCTTGAGCCCAGGAGTTCGAGACCATCCTAGGCAACAAGTGAGAACCCGTCTCTACAAAAAAATAGAAAAATCAGCCTGTGCCGTAGTCCCAGCTACCCAGAAGGCTGAGGTGGGAAGATCACTTGATCCAGGTCCAGGATGCGATGAGCTGTGATTGTGCCACTGCACTCCAGCCTGGGCAACAGAGTGTGCAGGGTGAGACCTTGTTTTATTAAAAA
>NW_016107711.1:1201635-1222246 GCF_001604975.1 Cebus imitator
TGTTGCCCAGGCTGGAGTGCAAAGGCCCGATCTTGGCTCACTGTAACCTCTGCCTCCCAGGTTCAAGCGATTCTCCTGTCTCAGCCTCCCGAGTAGCTGGAATTACAGGCACACACCACCACACCCAGCTAATTTTTGTATTTTTAGTAGAGACGGGGTTTCACCATGTTGGTCAGGCTGGTCTCAAACTCCTGACCTCAGGTGATCCAACCTTCTCGGCCTCCCAAAGTGCTGGGATTACAGGCGGGAGCCACCATGCCCAGCCCTAGTACTTCATTTTGGCAATTATTTGACAAAAGCCTGTCTCCCTCACTGAACTGTTTATTGCTTGCTATTCAGTCCCCACAGAAGCTGGGGCATAGTAGGTCTCAAAAATTATTTGGGGAACAAATGGATGAAAAAAACTCAAAGAAACCACAGCAATTATCCTGCAATCTAAAAATCGTGTTTATACCATCTTGCCTCCGCCAAGCTCTGAAAGTTGTCATTGCACTGTGAGCTGCAAATTTAAGGGGGAAATTTGCAGTGTCTCCTTCTAGTCAAGAATTCTATGGCCGGGCATGGTGGCTCATACCTATAATCCCAGGACTTCAAGAGGCTAAGTTGGGTGGATCACCTGAGGTCAGGAGTTCGAGACCAGCCTGGCCAACATGCTGAAACTCCACCTCTACTAAAAATACAAAAGTTAGCCAGGTGTGGTGGTACACGTCTGTAATCCCAGCAACTCCAGAGGCTGAGGCAGAAGAATTGCTTGAACCTGGGAGACAAAGGTTGCAGTGAGCTGAGATCGCACCACTGCACTCCAGCCTGGGCAACAGAGGAAGACTCCATCCCAGAAAAAAAAAGGAATTCCACAACTTTCCTCTAAAACTCAAATCCCACTTTGAAAAGCCTGGGACCCCTGAGTGTTCTACAATCACTGTACAAGTGGCCGAGAACAAAGCTCAGCTGGCTAAACCAGCCTTGATTCACCTCCATATTCACTGGTACTGGGGTTTACTTTTTTTTTAATTTTTAAATAAATACTATATTTCAGCTCCTGCCCACTTCAGTACTGTAGGTCCCATCACAATCTCCTCGAGGTCCCTTCCACACAGATGGAAATCTCAGCTAGGAGTGTTCAGGGGAGGTAACTACAGGCAAAGATGACCACAACATGTTACGGAGCTCCCCTCTCCAGCCTGGCCAAAAGCAGAACATACCACACCCCCCCACCCCACCCCAAATGATCCCATAACCTCTCTCCACTGTTCTTTACGGGGCCTAATGGCAATGTGACAGGGTATTTTGTATTTTGAAGCCTCAAACAGAAAACTCTTTTGCCAAAATACATTGTTCCTCATGAAGTATGTGTCTGCTATTATTATTACAGAGCTGCAACTGCCTTTTTTCAACAGAGGGGGGAAACAATGTCAACCTGGAACCATTTGGACTGCAAGCAGCAGGCTGATCCCATCCATGGGACTTGCAAAAGCCCGGAATAATAAAAAGGGTTGGACTAATCCAGGGCCTAGAGCTAGTCTTACATTTTAATTAACGTAAATGCCTCTCATCATACAATTATCATTATATACTATAGAGTAAACATCTTATTGGTCCAGGAAATATTGGGTTTAGATTTACTTTGACAGGAAGTAGGGCAGGGAAGAAATTAGCATTTAATGAACACCTACTCTGGGCCAGGAACTTCAATAGGGGATTTAAATTTCATTTGCATTTAATCTGGACATTCACCCTTCAAGATAGAGGCTATCTTTGAACCTCAGAGAGGCTATCTAACTTTTCTGAAGTCACAGCATCAGTAGATAATGAGAGAATCAAATCTACCTCCCAAGGTCACTTTCCCTCTGCTAGTTTATGTCTCCAGAAAGCATACCATGCACCATTCAAAATGATTTTATTCCATTCCATTTTTAAGAATGGCAGATACAGAATTTAGATTAAATGCATAGGGGATTCTTATTCTTTTAAAACTTTGAGTGGTTTTAAATTTGAAACATTTCCACGATATATATTAAATTGTGTGTCTGCTGCAGCCAGGTAGAAATGCAATACGTATTAGTGGCAATCCAGGAGGCTTAGCAGGACAAGAAGGCTCCTTAAGGCAGCCATACATCTTTGGGGGCAATCCCACTATCAACTGACAATCGGAACTTTTAGGGTGTTCAAAGAGTTTAAACTCTAAACTTAACCATTGCAATGATCTTGACATTCAATTTATAGCACATCCCCCCAAGCACATACATACACCATAGATATATACAGTTGGCCTTTTCAATGTCTAGATACTTTTAAAATATTACCACGGGTCACTATGGACAACTTAACAGTAAGCTGTCAGGTGTAAAAATGGGTCACATAGGCCAGGTGGTGGCTCACGCCTGTAATCCCAGCACTTTGGGAGGCAGAGGCGGGCAGATCACCTGAGGTTAGGAGTTCAAGGCCAGTCAGACCAAATGGTGAAACCCCATCTCTACTAAAACTACAAAAAATTAGCTGGGCATGGTGGTGGGCACCTGTGATCCCAGCTACTTGGGAAGCTGAGGGAGGAGAATCGCTTGAACCCTGGAGGCAGGGGTTGCAGTGAGCCAAGATCACGCCACTGCACTCCTGCCTGGGCAACAAGAGCGAAACCCTGCTGTCTCAAAAAATTAAAATTAAAATTAAAAACTAAAATAAAGTAATAAAAATGGATCACATATAGTAATATAGGAGCTCAAAGGTTCAAAAATAATCATGACGAGTTTATTAATGTTAGAGCTCAGAACTGAGTTGTCTCCAAGAAACGTGCTACATAAATCATACAAATAAATATGTCCCTTGTTCTCATTCCTGAATCTATCAGCATTTTCCTTATAAGCTATTTTTAGCCTTCTCATAAAACACATTCAGTATAACCTGAAATTCAATATGTGTGCATACCATTCTGAAATGAATTGGAATTTACCATTCTTTAGTTAGACAAGGGGTTAAAGAAAAGAATATACCACAGCTTAGCCCTCTCAGTACTGTCAAAAAGAATCAAATTTTTAAGTGGCCAAAGTTCCACCACGGCACAGAATTACTTCCGGTATTCCAAAGCAGAGAAAATGACATATTCAGCATCTGAAAGCTCTGCCATGGTACAAATTTCCCAAAACTGAAATTACTGAAAATCTAAAGCATGCCTATTTTACTTGACACACACCCTTCAAGGATGACTAAGGCTTGCACCAATGATTAAATACACATTTGTATGAATATGTAAACGGTAAGAGTTTGAAGTTATATAAATAGAAGTCAGCCACCACATATAAATCATGGCGAGGAAAGAGAAAATTGTAAAAAGTGTGACTTTTGTTCATTACAGAAGGACATGGCCAAGGCAATCCTAAGCAAAGATAACAAAGCTGGAGGAATCACATTACATTACCTGACTTCAAACTATACTGTGGGGCTACAGTAACCAAAACAGCATGGTACTGGTACAAAAACAGGCATGTAGACCAATGGAACAGAATAGAGAGCCCAGAAATAAGGCCGCACACTTGTGACCATCTGATCTTCGACAAAACTGACGAAAACAAGCAATGGGGAAAAGACTTCCTACTAAGCAAATGTGCTGGGATAACTGGCTAGCCATATGCAGAAGATTGAAACTGACCCCCTTCCTTATACCATATACAAAAAATCAACTCAAGATAGAAGAAAGACTTAAATGTAAAACCCAAAACTATAAAACCCTGGAAGACAACCTAGGCAATATACAATCCCGGACATAGGAATGGGCAAAGAATTCATGACAAAGACATCAAAAGCAATTGCAACAAAAGCAAAAATTGACAAATGGGATCTAATTAAACTTAAGAGCTTCTGCACTCAAAAGAAACTATCAACAGAGTAAACAGACAACCTACATAATGGAAAAAATATTTGCGAACTATGCATCTGGCAAAGATCTAATGTCCAGCATCTATAAGAAACTTAAACAAATTTACAAGAGAAAAACAACCACATAAGAAGTGGGCAAAGGACATGAACAGACAATTTTCAAAATAAGACATACATGTGTCCAACAAGCATATGAAAACAAACTCAACATCACTAGAGGAATGCAAATCAAAACCACAATGAGACATCATTTCACACAAGTCAGAATGGCTATTAACAAAATGTCAAAAAATAATAGATGCTGGCGACGTGGCGGAGAAAAGGAAACACTTATATACTGTTAATAGGAATATAAATTAGCTCAATAACTGTGGAAAGCAGTGTGGTGATTATTCAAAGAGGTAAAAGCAGAACTACCATTCAATCCAACAATCCCATTACAGGGTATATCCTGAAAAAAATATAAATCATTCTACCTTAAAGACACATACACACAAATATTCATTGCAGCACTATTCACAATAGCAAAGACATATAATTGACCTAAATGCTCATCAATAACAGACTGGACAAAGAAAAGGTAGTACCTATATACCATAGAATACTATGCAGCCATAAAAAAGAGCAAGATCATCTTTTGCAGGAACATGGATAACTGGCGGCCATTATCCTTAGCAAACTAACACAGGAACAGAAAACCAAATACTACATATTCTCATAAGTGGGAGCTAAATGATAAAAACTTATGAACACAAAGAAAAGAACAAAAGACACTGAGGTCTCCTCGAGGGTAGAGGGTGGGAGGAGAGAGAGGAGCAGAAAAAATAGCTATCGAGTACTAGGCTTAATACCTGAGTGATGAAATGATCTACACCACAAACCCCATGACAGGACTTTACCTATATAACAAACCTTCACATGTACCCCTAAACCTAAAATAAAAGTTAAATTAAAAAAAAAAAAAAAAAACTTGGCCTCAAGTTCTTGGCCAAACTACACTAAGCAGGCAAGTTAGGAAGACGGTGTGGTAAAGGTGAGGTATGTTTGGCAACACCAAGCATTCCAATGCTAGGAAAGCTAAAAAAAGTAGAGCCATCTCTAAATCTCATATGGGATACAGCAAAAAGATGAAAACATGCAAAACTTAAAGCTAGACGAGGCGTGGTGGCTCACACTTGTAATCCCAGCATCTTGGGAGATCAAGGCTGGAGGCTCACTTGAGGCCAGGAGTTGGGGAACAGCCTGAGCAACATGGCGAGACCCCATATCTAGAAAAAACTTTTAAAAAATTAGCCAGACATGGTGGCATGAGCCTGTGTCCCAGATACTCAGGAGGCTGGAGGACCCCGTGGGCCCAGGATTTCAAGGGTACAGTGAGCCAAGTTCAAGGGTACAGTAAGGGTACAACTGTACCATGGCACTCCAGCTCGGGTGGCAGATCAAGACTCTGTCTCAAAAAAAACAAAAACAAACCAAAGGCTAAAGTCATCTCTCAAGGAAAAAAAAAAAAATTAAACCTAAAGACCACAGGCATTTTGCACAGTTGCATAAAACCTACTGGATCAGAATTATCTGTGGAATAGCCTAAAAAACTTCCAAAACACAATTTCTGAACTGCCTACAGAGACGTCCTCCTGCTAAGAATCAAACCAGTACAGTGGAGAGCAGCACACCAGCTGTATTTCCTACCTAGCTTAACAGGCAGGCACCCAAAAATCAATTTCCCATGTTTTTCTTCAAAATTAGCCTCAATGGAAATGTAAGAGTAAGCTAGATTGGAGGGGGTTTTTAACAATTGCCCCAGCTAAACACACACCTAAACAACAGTCTGCAAACTGGAAGACTAGTAGGGTGCATTTTATTGAGCCTACGAACATTAAACAAAACACCTCCAGTTTAAACACTATTTCACAGCCATGTAATTATTCATTAAGCCTGATATTAGAAACATCTCATATTAGATTGCTATGGTTATCTGAATTCTCACCCTCAACTGGGTCAGAAAGACTTGAAAGGAATAAAGTCTTTATTTATGGCCTAATGCAGGGCTATAGGCATAGTAAGTTCTCTGTCTTTTAACTGGTTAAAATAAACAGACAAAACAGAAACACACACATATACCCCAAATTCCAATCGGAGAGATCCAGTGTAGAAATGATACAAGTACCAGTTCTCTGGGCTTGCCAGATTTCTGCTCAGTAAGTAATATTAAACACAGCTCTTTGCCTATGAATTGTGAAACACTTTAAATACTAATAAAGAATGCGTACTTCATTGTGTACTTAACTGCATAAGCCTGCATTTAGTTTAATTGACCAAGAATAAGTCCTTGTTCCAAAGTTAACTATCAAGTTACAGTCAACTCTTAAATATTAACACTCATATTGAGAAACAAAGATGCAGATAATACGAAACAGAAGATTATTTTAAATCTTTCACTTTTGGTATGCGGATATATTCTTTCTTCCTTTCTTTTAACTTGCTATTAAATGTCTATGGCTAATATTATGGCATTTACAATACTTCTAACAAAGGACTTAAACCCTACAGGAAAAACCTGACTTGGGGAGGTCTCCGTGCAGGTCCTGACCTCAATGTCTCTGCTACTGAACTTTGGACCAACTCACACTGGTCCAGAAGAGCATCAGCCCTCAGAAGATTGCCAAAAAATTGCTACATAAACTACATTTTTTTCAGGTTGTTACTTTTCAGAGTCAAGCTCTGTGGAGGGTGGGAAAGGGTTTAGGGCTGGAAAAGCCCTTTCATTTTAGCTCCTACTGGGTTGGTGTAAACAAAGATGCCAGTTAATGTCAACAATGCCTTAATTAACCAGAGAAGGTGACAACGTCAAGAAGAACTTGAAAGTAAGAGTTGCCTCCTCTGGGGTAATCAAGCTTGACTATACTTAAATATTTATAATGTTAATCAACAGAACAGGATTTGGCATTGAGGACTGCCCCACTTCAAGTCAATAACCATGTTTTCACTCCTCTGCCGGTCCCCTATTAACAATGAATGATCAACAGGAAATAGCACGAATGACCAGCTGGAAAAATCATACTTAATTTGAAATATTAAAAACCAAAATCTTCTAGAGATAATTTTCTTAGGTCAATTGAGTGGACCCAACCCCACTGCTACTATCTCAGAAAGTGTCCAGAAGACAAATGATATATGATATGACATGATATATGATACAATATGACATGACATGACATGATATGGTACAAAGCCAAAATGACTGAACACCACCTTTCCCTGAGGGGACAAAAATAAAGGATCCTCCGGCGTTAGGGCCCAGGCTTCTTCCTGGAACTTCTCAGTCACATTTTTCTCCTCTCCAATAGACATTATCTAAACCGAGCTTCCAAATAAATTAGCAAACCAAAAAGTCTTACAAGATAAGACCTTGGTGGACAGAAGGTCAAGGTAGAACTTATTGTTAACTAAAGCTATAGTTGTTCTAACCATGGAGAACTGGTGGGCAGGGGCACAGACACACACACACAGACACTCTCTCTCTCTCTCTCTCTCTCTCTCTCTGTCTCTCTCTCTCTCCAATTCAACAGCACAGAGCCTAAACTTGAGCCGATTTTCAGTTGTTAAAAACTCCTTTCTCATCTATAATTCAATGACCTTCCTAATCACCTTTGACACCATAGCAGGACTCCTGCAACAGAAGAACGGGTCTTAGGGCTCAATCAGTGGCGGGTATTAGACTAACAGATAAGGGGCAGTGCGGCCCCTAGAGAAAGCAAACACAGCTTCCTGGAAACACCACGGGCCTCCTCCATCCAAAAACAACTTTCTTCTCAACTTTCTCCAAAAGCCTAGATGGTTTTTGACACTGTGGCTCCTGGCTAGCCCACAGAACTGGGAAGGCCCATGTTCCCAGCTCACTGGCGACAATGGTGACAAGGCCATGCACCCAGTGCTTACTGGATGCCAACCCCTGTGCTAATTGCTCTTTATGTCCAGGTCAAATGGAAATCTCCTAACGACCTTTTGGGGGAATAGTCAGACTTGTGAGGACATTAATATTCAATGACTAGGCCGGGCACAGTGGTTCACACCTGTAATCCCAGCATTTTGGGAGGCCGAGGAGGGCAGGTCACCTGAGGTCAGGAGTTGGAGACCAGCCTGATCAACAAGGAGAAACCCCATCTCTATTATAAAATTACAAACTTAGCCAGGTGTGGTGGTGCATGCCTGTAATCCCAGCTACTCAGGAGGCTGAGGCAGGAGAATCACTTGATTAGGCGGAGGTTGCGGTGAGCCAAGGTGGTGCCATTGCACTCCAGCCTGGGTAACAAGAGCAAATCTCCGTTTCGTAAATGACTATTAATGAAGAGACTCTAAAGACCATCTTCTCAAACCCTCAGGTGACAGAAAGGGAAACTGAGGCCCCGGCCTTGCATGCTTTTCCAAAGCCTCCTCTTTGTCAGGTTTTGCACCTTCCTCTAAGACATCTTTTATTTTCCATCTCTTAATACTGGAAGCAAATGAACTCAGAGCTCATGGAAGCTATGAGCCCAGAAAAATGCAAAAAAGGCCATTAACAAAATATTCCCTAAAATGTCAAGAACTTCACGGACCTCCTTCCTGACCCGTAAATGCATCCACAGATCCCAGGTTGAGCAGGCCTGCTTCCAACAATACACACATTGTTGGACTTAAATTCTTACACAAAGACTCATTTGGGGAGTTTCGTCCCTCTCCACTATTTCTTCCCTCTGCCTCACCTGTCCCTCCCCGCATGTACACACACTTTTAAACTTCCTTCAAGAATTAAATACAGTACAACAAATCCTCCGGGACCATTTTACACTTTATGTTAAAATAAACTCACAATAACGCTGCCCAGAAAAACCAAATGAAAAATGACAGTTTTTCCCTAACCTGGGCTGCTCCTAAAGGCCACGCTGTAGGAAATCCCAGCTCAGCTTCCTCGGTTTATGCTGAGCCACACACTCAAGGGAAAACCAGCAATTAGGGAAACATCCATTTTAATTATTAGTAAAATTAAAGAAGTACAGGCATGACTTTCAGAAACCCGGAACTTTTTCCCTCTTACATGAAAGCCCTGTAAAAATGCACCACCATTACAAATTACATTCATCCTGATGTCCCAGCACAAGCCACCAAGAGGCAGTTCCATAATCGGCCTGTAGCTGTAGCTACACAAGCCTCAGACGCAAACTCCTACCAGCTTTCCTTCCCAGTGACCGCACCTGTTAATTACAAGAGCTGCCATTCTTCTGTGTAACCAAAAGTTCCCCAGTCCCACAGGATTGCTTCAGGTGACAAGTACTTTGGTCCTCATCCTTTAATGACACGTGCCCGGGGTCTTCCTGGGGAGCCCATGTTTCTCAGAACACTCATCTCAGATGGACACAACCCTCCTTCCTAAATTGTCCTGATCTGGCTAAGAAGGCTGGGCTCTCTGTCCTCTCCCCCACTACCCCACTGGGGAAGCATGCTGTTCATTCACCCCATGCACGGGACGTGCTCCCAGAGTGGCTCAGCTGACCCCAGGCACCACTCGGACTGCTGTGGGTTCCTAAAGCCAGGCAGGCACCAGGTGGGCTCTCCGCAAACAGGTTCATTAAGTGGCGATGAGTGCTGAGATCTGCCGTTTTATTCTCGGATTACCACTCAAAAAATAACTCAGCTACCAATATTCCCTACTGATGACAGATTTCAATGCAGCACCAAGTAGAGGCTTGGCTAACGTTGTCTCCAAAGGGCTAGGAGAAAGCTTCCAAATCTGAGCTGAATAATTCAGCTTCGTGTAGTCCTCACAACTGGACTTACACCTTGAAAATGAGATTTCCAAAGCTGTGACATGACTGCATGCCCTGTGACACTTGGAAGTTCTCAGAGATGTAGGAGATCCCCTGGCAGATTCCCTTTCGAGTTTACCCAAAATAGAATCTGCCACTCTGTTGATGATGCATTGCTTAAGTATCATGAATTACAAAGGCTAAAAACAATTCTAAGATGTCAAACCTCTCTCTCCGTACTAAACTTCAGAACCTTCTTTTCCCCTTAATGAAACTAAGACGTCAGCATTTCAGATGTTGGCAATTTCTCTTAGTGGTTCCTTTTGTCAGAAAATAGCAATTCTTTACATTTGTGAGCAGCGGGAGGGCTGCTGGGGAAGCCTAGAGAAGACAGTCATCCTCCCAAGGTTCGTCCCTTTCCCAGCTCTCTTGGGCACTGGATAAAGGTGAGCTAGCTCCCAGCTGCCTCCCTCACCCAGCACAGAGAAACACACACAGCAAGAAACCACCAACTACACCCTTCTGCCTGCAGTGTTGCTGCAAAGGACCTTCCCTCACCATAAAGAGACCATGATCAGTTACTCTTAGAAGCTTCATTTACAATGCAAGGGTAGCTGATTGTAAAACAGGCCTTAAGGATCTGCCCCCAGACAAATCCCAAAACAAACTTGAGAAGTGAAATTCAGTGACTTACCTTCTGGCTCTAACGTGGTATCCTCAACTAAACTGAATGAGGGCCGGGCCAGGGACAAGGTTGCCATGGTGACCACGACCAGGCAGAAGAAGCGACCCCAGCTGACCATGGGTACGGTACCAATCCCTGGTCCTCTTCCATATCTCCATGTGGACATTAATCCCATCTGCTCACTTCCTCTACGAGCATGGACCGCGAGCAATGCCTTCAGCCTGCGGTGGGCTCAGGGACCCAGGCGCTGCCGCTGCTGCCTCCGCCGCTGCCGCTGCTGCAGTCACTAAAGGAAAGAGATTGGCGAGTCAGGGAATCTTCCCCAATGCTAAATCACTCCAGCCCAAGTGGGATAAAACCATTTTTCAGCCTCTCGAATGCATGCAAACACAGTTCTTTTTCATTATCTGCAAAAGCCTTCCATCCTCACCTCAGAATCCCAGGTGATTCCACCAGACCGGTCCACAGAAATGTGTTAGGCTAATCTTTTTGAAAGCTTACTTTTAAGAAACAGAGATAAAACAGTAGCTGCAGGACTCAGATACGTGCAGCCACTTCAGTGAGGCAATGTGTGGGCTCTTCTACTATCCAGTATCGCCTCCACTGGCCTCAACGAGGGAAGCAATGTGACCTCAGTTTCAAGGGCAACCACAAAAGCAAGTTAAAAATGCTTGGGTTGGCATAACCAACTTCGTTCCCTTCTCTTAGACCAGCTGGGCTTTAGAAAGCTAAACTGTTGGAGGCATCTGCTCACAGCTCCGTATTTCTGATGGGCCAGAGCTCAGCTGAGCGGTCTGTCCCACCCTCACTGGAGCTCTCAGGAAGAAAGGAGATCAGCAAAATCAAAAGAATCCCAGGAAGGCTACAGAAAATTCCCACCAGTTTACACTTGTCAGGGTTCATTTTCGAATGGAGAAGTGTATTTCAGTCTTCCGCCAAGCAGCCACTTACAAAGAGTGAACACAACTGCGGTGCATTCAACACAGCTGATCCAAAAGGGACTTCGAAGCCTGAATTCCCTTCCCCTGTGACTAAATGGCAATCCCAGCCTGCTAAATGTCTTCGACCTCTGTAGAAGGATTAGGAAACTGAGCAGATGCAAATTCTGATGAATAATGCAGGAATTTATTAACAATGATGATGTAAATTATAGTCATGGCATGTGATTGGACCAATAACTTTCAATATGCTAACCTATTGGCTAAATTTTCAGAGTATAATTTAGAAGAGGACACTCAAATTACTATTCTATTCTGTTCACCCATTTGATCCAAGGGAAAGAGAATTTTCCAAGCTTCATATATTCCAAATAACTTTAATTTCACTCAGTACCCTCTATGACTAAGTATAGCGTCAAACTGCACAAACTTTAGAAAACAATTAAAACAATCACAAGAAGAGATACATCAAACTCAGGCTTCAGAATCTGTGAACCGCAGGAATGAACCACATTTATAAGACGGGATTAGAGAGAGGCCTTTAATACAAAAATCTCTAAACTCCACATTTTTTATGTACCCACTCGATTTCAAGTTATGACATAGGATTTCAACACTGCTGAAGCCTCCCCAAATCTCATCATAAAAACTGCTCCTTTTAGCTTTGACTGAGGATAAAAATGGATGAGGAAAAGAATATGCCACACCATTTCCAAAGGAGGAATAAAGAAAACCTCTGCTTCTAAGATAGCACAGGTGAAGCGGTGTGATTCACAGAAAAAGCAAGAAAAGTATGTGTGCAGCTTGTGTGTCTACAGTGTGTGTGTGTGCACACGGTGTGTGCGTGTGCTTTCAGATTGCTCAAAGGATTTTTCCTCCTTTTCTTTCCTCTTAAAGTCAAGAGCCTCAAAAGATAATTTCAGATCTATTTCTACATACATGTGGGAGGAAAGTACACAAACATTCTCATTGATTTACTAAGCATTTCCAGAATGCAGGGGAATTCTCTACCTCTAACAGGACTTCAGAACAATCCTGAGTCCTCGCAGAGGTTTCGCCCCAGGCTCCTTCCCCAGCCTCCTCACCCACCTGTCCCTGCCAGAGGAGCCTTGTTAGTTTCAGGCAGAGAAAGGTGGACAGGGCCCTCCACTGAATCTCAAGCCATTCCATCATCCCGCTAGCTCACACTAAAAATTTGCATTTCAGCCATTTCCAGGTCCAAGCTCCACAGCAGCCCCCTCCCCAAACCTCTGGAAGGCGGAGACCTAAGGCGACAGGTCTGCACAATTCCTCACCGAGTGGACAAAAGTATGGTGCGACCTCCTAGGCAGGATAATTAGGTCCCCAGGCTCGGTGTTGGGAACACAGGCCCAGCATGCCGCTGGCGGCCACAATCCCGGCTTCCTGCCTTCAATACCATAATCCTTCCTGGAGTCTGAGCCCCAGTGAAAGCCCCAGCGTGTTTATTTTTCCCCTTGAAAGGGAACTCTCTTCTCAGCCTGCACGCGGGAGGCGTTGTCACCCTCCCTCTGATGGATGGCTCTTCTCGGCCGCCCGCCCCCCACCCTCCCTCCACCCCGTCCATTTTCACCTCGGCACAAGCCTGCCCCCAAAGACGGGCAGAGTGACAAGCAGGAAGGGATTGGCTGCGGAGTGGTCCCCATGCCAGGCCTGTGCTGGGCTCTTCAATTTACCGTATTCCCAAAATCCCGACCCTCTAAGGAGGCAGGCCAGTACAGAGCCCTTCGCTTTGGGCTTCCGCGTAAGAGGTGATAGGTCCACTGCTGGCTCGGCCACAGGGAACACTGCTGTTTGGTTCCTGGGTAGATTTCACATCAGGAAAGTCAACAGTGCCCGGCTCCTCCAAAGCGCAGACCCATCTCTTCGCTTAAGGCCTCCCTATCTCTCCCCAGCTGAATAGGAGAGGGAGCTGTCAAGGGGTCACGTCTAGGGGAGAAATTCCTCAACAAATTGAAATCTCAAAAAACACAAACTGGGCCAGGACCCCAAATGCCCTCCCAGTTTCATGCTTGCGTCCAATCAGAACTCGCAGACAGCTTGGGGGTGCTCCCCACCACCCCCCTTTCGGGACAGCACTTCTTTCATTTGTTTGCCCGAAATATCGTTTTTCTCCCCCTTCTCGGGGCGCTAAAGAGCTCAGAGAAATCTGCATTTTAATTGACATTCCAGGGAGAGGGAGAGGGGCGCCTGATTGCTTTTCTTTTCAAACTAAACAGGCTTTTCAGATGAAAATGAGTCGAGGCCGGTGGAAGATTTACAGGGATTTGGGACCCGGGGACAATGGAATTTTAAATGTTGATAGCGTTTCACACCAAACACATAATGGGTGCCCTGAGTTTGAAAGCAGGTTTGCCTTTAAGGGTAGGTTTGATTGAATTGGGAGAAAGGAAAGGTCTGGAGAACGGTTTGCAAGGGAGCGGTCTGCCACGGGAGCGACCGAGGCTAGGGGCCCCCGGGCTGGCCTCCTGCGCCAGGTCCGCGGGCCGCGAGGGTCGGAGCCAGCGCCACGCAGGGCCCTCGGCTGATTTCCCTAGCGCGGCCCCGTCGCCGAAAGAATGAGCGCGCAAGTTAGAACTCGCCTGCGCTTTCGACATCTCCCAGCCGCTGCGGCGGAGCAGGCAGGCGAACTAGAAAAAGTCGGTCCAGTTCGCCCCCTAGCCCCAAGCGCGCTGCGCTCCCTCCAGCGCCGACAGCGGCTGCGGGCGAGGGGCGCCCCGGCATCGAAAACCGGGCACCCGGGCCGTTGCCTCCCCAACAGTGCCACCCCTGGCCATCACCACCCCTACGAGATGTCATTGGCCCCACCCCAGCGGCCCCCTCCCGAGACAGGGGTCTTCGCGGTGCATGGATGCTACGGAAGCTCCCAGGACCCGCGGATGGGGCACCTCGGAGATGCTCCGCGGGACCCGGTCTGCGGGGCTGTGCCACAGGCAGGCGAACCCTCCGCCCGTCTGCTCTGGGGTTGGAGGAACGCGCCCAGCCAGTAGGAAAGCGCCCGCCAGGGTTTGACAGGGAGGGGGGCGTCTGCACCAGGGGCAGATGTCAGCATCTGGATGAAGGTGGCAGAGGCAGAACTTCCCCAACAAGGGCCGTCAGCACGCACCCACCTCCCCCATCACCTATGCAGCCACCGAGGGAGGCCAGGGAGCGTCCCCCACAATGCCAGTCCTTCCGCGCCCCCCGTCCGGAGGACGCTGCACCCGGCGTCCCGGGCTCCCTTGGCGCTTACTTCCCCGGCTGGCGGAGAAGCTCCCCGAGGCGTCTTGCGCGGCGATTACCTTGAATGGCAACGCTCCTCCGCGATCTGTGTTGTCCCCGCGCCCCGGGTGGGTCGGGATGGAGAAAGCGACGAGCCCGGTGTTGGGGGGAGCAACTCCAAAAGCAGAAAAGGGATCCTCGGGTCTTCGCCGGCGCCGAGGCTCCCGGACTTTACGCGCACCACAGGCTGCGGAGGAGCGCGGGCATGACGCTTGCGGGCTGCCTTCGGATTTGGGGAGCCAGAGGAAGAAAGGACTCAGGCTTGGCGTTGCCTCCACCAAACTTTGCTCGCGAGTTGCAAAGGCTCAGAGCGCGCAGGCAAGCTGCGGCCTCGGGGCCCCCGGGGCGCGCGGCCGGCCCCCGCCAGCCCGAGAGCAGTCCCCGCGCCTGGCGAGGTACGCCGCATGCAGCCCCGCGGCGCCCGAGCTTTGTGGCGGCCGCGCGCGCTCGCTCGCCCGCTCCGCACCCACCGCCCGCCCGCTCGGCTCTCCACCGCGCTCTCCTGCCGCCGCCGCCCGCGCCGCCGCCGCCGCCTCCTCGCGGCGGGTCACGCCCCCGCTGAAACCCGAGCCGTTTCCTGGACGGCGGCGCCCGCTCTGCCAATCAGCGCCGCGCGCCCGGGCCGCCCCGAGCCCCGCGCGGCTCCCGACGCCTCCGAGCCGCCCGAGACACCGGCCGGGGAGGCGAGGGCCCGGCCGCGATCCGGCCGTGGGGATGCAGCTACAGCCTCCGAATAAGGCCTGGTCCCGCGGCCCGCGCCACCTCCCCCCTCTTCCCCGGGCGAGCGAGGCTGGCCAGCGGCTCCCGGAGCGGCCGCGTTCAGTACCAGTGACCGAAGGCTCTAACCCTGCCCACCCCCTAAAGAGACTTTAAAATGCGTCTGCTTTTGGTACTGCGGGGAGGGTTGTCAGGCAACTGAAGCTTTCGGAGGAGAGGAAGCAGCCTGGAAATGTTCGCAGGACATTGCATTTTTCTGTCTTTCTAAACAATAGAAATGAGAGGAAAAAACTGAATATTAATGGAGGCCCTACTATGGGCGGGTCACATTACATAGGTGATTCTATTTCGCCTGCCCAACCACCCTGCAGAGTAATATTCCCAGTTTCTGATAAGGAAACTGAAGATCAGAGAGGTTAAGTAATTTGCCTAGGATCACACAGCTGGCTATTGAGAGAGCCTGACTTTGAATGTGGCTCTCTCAGAAAAAGCCAAAAATTGCATCCAAAAAGAAAAAGTGTTTAGTAATATATGTTTGGATTAATTAAAAGAAATTCAAAGGAGTCTAAAGATTCAACTCTACCACAAATAGCTGATCTTGGGCAAACTAATTCCTTCCTCTGAATCCTAGATTCAAAATCATAAATGCAAAATCTGATTCTTCAAGTGCACACCAAGCTGTAACTGGCTAAAGTTCCTATTTTCATTTACTCTTTTCCCTAAGCCGCGTCTTCGGATTCATTCGTTTTAAATATGCTTTTTCTTCCTCCTTATTCATCCAGCTCCGGAGCAGCCGTGCTCAGTTCAAGACGGTATAGATTAAAACTTTAATTATTTTTCTTTAGAAAAGGTCACTAAACCCAGAAATGCTTTAGAATCCTTTTGAGGCCTGAAGATAGATGAAGCATTGAGAACAAACCTGACTTGGAAAACAGACTTTTCCTGCCCTTAGAAACGTATTTGCACCTGTGTCACTAGCATTGCACACTTCCTAACATTTACAAAAATATTTTTTCAAGGTGCCACATGATTAGAAAATCATTTTTATTCACAATATAGCACAGAAAACGTTTATGCAAGTTACTTAAAAGCCACACAACAAATCCATTTAACTGCCTCAAGCAAAAGGCTGTAATATGGTATTTTGGAAGTTTGACAGCAACAAAATAAAAACTGGTTCTTAAACAAAATTATGCCTCCATATGCTTGGTGGGAGGGCATGTTTTTGGTCCGGTCCTCTAACCTGAATCAGTCCTGGAGCCCATATTAACAGACACCTGAGGCCAGGTGACACTTAGCCATTCACTGCCACCTGGGTTGTTCTGAGCCTAGCAGTATGTTTTCAAGTTCTCAGAGAAGGGATGCAGCCGAATGTGTCTGCCTGCTCCCAGGCTGCCTCTTACATCTTTATATTCCCCACCAATGGGAAACTCGAATGTCTCCGGACAGATTCCTTTCCCATCCTGCACCATATCCATCAGCCATTGAAAATGCTGTTAACACATTCTCACATAAATTAATGGTGCAGGAAGCCGCTGTCCCTATCCCCCATTCATCAATAGCTTTATGCACATTGAATGGAAAGGAAGCCTTCCACTGAAAGTGACAAATAAGAACACCTACTCTAATGTCCAGGCACAGTTTGCAGAATGTATTTTTTATGGAGATGAAAAGACACCCATCTATCAAAAGCTCCTTATTCCCTAAAGAGTGCTCATTTCTAAGAGAGTGAAACCCACAAGCCCACAACAGCAAACTCTTCAGTTCTGGGAAAAAAAAAAAAAAAAAAAAAACACAAACACACACAAAAAGCATGTTTAGGATTATTTTTAAAAAATAATTCTGTCCTCCTATGTAGTCTTCAAGTGACCTCCGACAGTCCAGGAAAACCTTTACACCAGCGAGGCTCCTGAATGAGAAAATAATCTCTTTACGGTTTTTTTTTTTTGTTTTTTTTTTTTCTTCTTCTCTTCCCTCTTCAAGTGGCTGGAACCCCTTTCGTCAATGGCCTCCCATGAATGGTGTTGCTAATAAAGCCTATTAATGAGCTTCCACCGCGGAGTGTGAATAGGTAAATAAGCCCCAATCTGCTGAGGTTCTGGGGCAAGGGCAGAAAAGCCAGTAAGAACTAAAGGTGACAGTTTGAACTGAACTGCGAACGCCATCACCAGGTTTCAGCTGAAAGAACCTCCAGACAAGGACACATTCACAGTCCCTCCACCCCCTACCGAGGTCCCTTTTCTTCGCAGTTTTCCCCCCTTTACAAAATGTCTTGAGTAGTCACCCTTTTTTTTCTCAAAAGCCCTCGAGACGCCCTTCTTTTTTCACTCTAGTAATGATACATCAATGGGAAGGAAGAAAAATGAGGACACCAGAACTCCGATGCCCCCAAAACTTTCAAGAAACAAATTGTGCTGCTGGCCCATTGGTGATGGGAAGAGAAAGAGGGGGTGGGAACGCTCACTGCCACGGGCCTCTCTCCTTTGAAGATTTGGAATTTTTCTTTCAATAATTTGTTTTGTAATGAGTGGCTGTTCCTGCACTTTCTGGAAACGATAGATGAATAAGGGCTCTGACATGAAGTGCTCATGAACCTTCCCGGGTGGATCTGAGCTCCCTGCAGCACTAGGAATTTCATTCTCTGAGCTATGTCTCAATAACGTCCACAGCATGAAAGAAGCACTCTAATGGAGGGACACAGAATAGTCCAAGGACTATGATAAGAGTATTTACTTCTGGGGAAGGGGAGGGGCTGGATCCCCTGACAGCTCCAGCCCATCTTCAGGGAGCTTGTGGCATTTAAGTGAAGCAAAACCATTGATCCCACTGCTGAACAGCATCAATGCTTCTAAACTTAGAACTGGGCCTGAATTCCAAAGCCCAGGCTTCCCCAGAGACAAAGTCCTTCTGGAAGTATCGCCTCACTTCCAGGCAAAGGGGGAATGGCTTTCTTAAGGTGAGAGGCTAAAGTAAGAGAGCTCTCTTCACTCAATAGCTGTGTGACCTGTGGCCGGGCATGGCGGCTCACACCTGTAATCCCAGCACTTTGGGAGGCCGAAGCAGGCAGATCACTTGAGGCCAAGAGTTCCAGACCAGCCTGAAAAAACACGGTGAAACGTCGTCTTTACTAAAAACAGGTGTGGTGGCTCACACCTGTAATCCCACCTACTCCGGAAGCTGAGACACAAGAATCACTTAAACCCGGAGGCAGAGGTTGCAGTGAGCTGAGATCGCCTCACTGTACTCCAGCCTGGGTGACAGAGCAAGACTTAGTCTCAAAAAAAAAAAAAAAAAAAACCAAAAGCTGTGTGACCTCAGGCCAGTTGCTTGAGTTCTCTGAGTTTTCCATTTTCTCAGCTGTAAAATGAGGAATATACTGGTTCTTATCTCCTAGATATTTAATGGGATCACTAAAAGGATTAAATGAGTTAGGTTGTGACAAGCAATTTGTTTTTTTGTTTTGTTTTGTTTGTTTATTCGTTGGTTTTTGTTTTTTTTGAGATGGAGTCTCTCTCTGTCGCCCAGGCTAGAGTACAGTGGCGTGATCTTAGCTCACTGCAACCTCTGCCTCTTGGGTTCAAGTGATTCTCCTTCCTCAGCCTCTCGAGTAGCTGGGACTACATGCACCCACACCTGGCTAATTTTTTATATTTTTAGTAGAGATGGGGTTTCACCATGTTGGCCAGGCTGGTCTTGAACTCCTGATCTCAAGTGATCCACCCACCTCAGCCTCTCAAAGTGCTGGGATTGCAGGTGTGAGCCACCGCACCCAGCCTGCCCTTAGTTGTTTTTTGTTTGGTTTGGTTTGATTTTTCGAGACACAATCTCTCTGTCCTCCCAGGCTGGAGGGCACTGGCACAATCACAGCTCACTGTAGCCTCAACCTCCTTGGCCTACGCAATCCTCCCACCTCAGCCTCCTGGGTAGCTGGGACTACAGGCATGCACCACCATGCCCAGCTAATTTTTGTATTGTTTTGTAGAGACAAGGGCCTCACTATGTTGCTCAGGCTGGTCTCAAACTCCTGGCCTTAAGCCATCCTACCTCCTTAGCCTCTTAAACCACTAAGATTACAGGCATGAGCCACCACGTCCGGCTTCACTTACACATTTTTATTCAGATGGTCCTCCTTGTTTTGAGAAACTTTGGCGAATGAGCAGGCTGTGTGTTTTCTATGAAGATTACTAGCCATACACAGGTAGTCCACACTGATAAGTGGTTTCCCTTGCCACGCTTTCAGTTACCTGAGGTCAGCCACAGTCTGAGAATAGGTGAGCATAGTACAGTAAGATATTTTAGGCTCATGCTTATAATCCCAGCACTTTAGGAGGCTAAGGCAGGCAGATCACCTGAGGTCAGGAGTTTGAGACCAGCTTGGCCAACATGGCAAAGCCCCGTCTCTACTAAAAATACAAAAAAATTAGCCAGACATGGTGGCATGTGCCTGTAGTCCCAGGTACTTGGGAGGCTGAGGCATGAGAATCTCTTAAACCGGGTGGTGGAGGTTGTGGTGAGCTGAGATGGGGCCACTGCACTCCAGCCTGGGCGACAGAGTGAGACTCCGTCTCAATAAAAATAAAAAATAATAAAAAAAGGGACATTTTAATTAAGAGACCACATTCGTGTAACTTCTATTAGAGTATATTATTATAATTGTGCTATTTTGTTATTAGTTATTATTGTTACTTTTTTCCCCCACTCTGTTGCCCAGGCTGGAGTGTAGTGGTACCATCGTGGCTCACTGCAACCTCCACCTCGTGGGTTTGAGCTATTCTCCTGCCTCAGCCTCCAAAGTACCTGGGACTATTGGCACCTGACACCATGCCCAGCTAATTTTGGTATTTTTAGTAGAGACGGGGTTTTGCCAGGTTGGCCAGGCTGGTCTCGAACTCCTAGCCTCAAATGATCCACCTACAGTTTCATCTGCTGAATTTGCATAGTCTTCACAATAGGGGACGAATACAGGAGCAATTTGTGGTTCACAGAATGATTACTATCAGTAACAAATGGAAGTGAGAAATCTGTAAGAATTACCAAGACTTTCATTTGAGAAATTAAGACTTAAAATTCTGCCACACATTTGCTATTTACAAATGGGTAAGCCCGGGAGCAGTGGCTCATGCCTGTATTCCCAGCACTTTGGGAGGCCAAGGCGGGCAGATCACAGGTCAGGGGTGAGACCAGCCTGACCAAAATGGTGAAACCCCATCTCTATTAAAAATACCAAAATTAGGCCGGGCGCGGTGGCTCAAGCCTGTAATCCCAGCACTGTGGGAGGCCGAGGCGGGTGGATCACGAGGTCAAGAGATCGAGACCATCCTGGTCAACATGGTGAAACC
>NW_016107711.1:1222758-1227135 GCF_001604975.1 Cebus imitator
CACCAGGTCAGGAGATCATGATCATTCTGGCCAACATGGTGAAATCCAGTCTCTACTAAAATACAAAAAGTTAGCCAGGTGAGGTGGCATGCGCCTATAATCCCAGCTACTTGGGAGGCTGAGGCAGAGGAATCGCTTGAACCTGGGAAGCAGAGGTTGCAGTGAGCTGAGATCACGCCACTGTACTCCAGCCTGGCAACAGCGCAAGACTCCATCTCAAAAAATAAATAAATAAAAAATAAATAAAAACAGGCAATTGGGTTTGTTGTTCAAAATGCAACTGAGGGCGATTTGGGAACCTTGAATGCATTCTGTGTTTTTTTTAAAAATTAAATAAAAGAGCAAAATCACTATAAAAGATGGGGAGGGAGGATAATTGGGAAAATTTTAATACGGTCCAGATAGGAGATCATATTACTATTAGACACTGAGTATTAGAGATTGTTGTTCAATCACTTAGGTCAGATTATGACAACTTGATTTTGTAGGAAATTTTCTGTATTATTATGAGATCCATGCCAAAGTTTAAAGATGAAATGTCTTGATGTTTACAACTGACTTTCAAGTAGCACAGGAAAAAAGAGGACAAACACACAGATAAAGCAAATATGCAAAATGTTAACTCTTGACACTATACAGTTGACAGTATCCATTGCTTATTGCACTGTTCACCCAACTTTCTGAATGTTTAAACAATTTCACAATTAAAACCTGAGGGACTCCAGTGGAGGCCATTATGGATTCTGGCCCCAGCACTGCCCCTTGTGCCATCGCTGTGGCCACAAGCACACCCCTACCTTTGGCTCCTGCCAATCTGAACCTATGAAGGAGAACAGATAGGTCAATTAACTGGTTGGCCAAATTAGCTGCATGTAACATGACAGTGGCCAAGGTCTCAAGGTATTTTTGACAAGTAATGTGGTACAGGTAGAACAGCACTGAGGCGGGGTCCCCAAGACCTGGGTTTTCATCCCAGCGTGGTCAAGGGCTAACTGCGCAAGTCTAGGAAGGCTGCTGAACAAGCCCCATTCCACCCCCACCCTTGGCCTCACCTTCTTTTGCATAATTGAGGTGTCCCCCTTCTATGTTAACAATAAATGTGTCTTTGATTTCCAGCCTATCTCTGAACATCCCCACCTCCAGCTGGAGACCCATAGGAGCTGAAAGCTTGGTGCCCACCCACCACCGAAGGCCGCCCTGGAGTTATAGGAAGGGAACATCCTCTTTAAAGTATTCTGAAACCCTAGCCTAGGAACCCTGCTGTTGATCCCTGTCTACTGGTAACGAGTGTCTACCGGAAAAGTTCTCTAATCCCTGGCCCATTGCTGTTTAAGGGCAATTTATGGCATGTCATTTCTTGGCTGTAAGACTCCACGCCTCTCAACCATTCCGCCCTCCACACTTCACGACCACTTCCAGCACAGCAAGGCTTCGCAGCTCACTGGACAGAAACTACGCAAGCGGTTTTAGCCAGGGTGGGGTAAATGAAGATGAAATTAGCAATTATATCTCTTCTGCTCCCACCCCCCACCCATGCCCTCATCGCTGCCTGGGGCTGTGCTGTCCTATGCCTTTAACTATCAGCCAATGTGATTATTTAAAGTTAAATCAATTAAAATGAAATAAGATTTCAACGTCAGCTCCCCAGTAGCACTAGCCACAATTCAAGTGCTCAACAGACATGGGGCCCGATTACTACATTGGACAGTGCAGGATTCTAGGACACCTTCATCATGGCAGACACTGTATTGGGCTATGCTGGAGAATGCACCCTGCTTTCCACTTCCTCCTCCAGGAAGACCTCCTTAGTTAGAGGGGCCCCCAGGAACTGCTCCTGCCCTCTTTCTCCAGGTCCCCGGACTCACCATCTCTGGACTGCTCCCCAAACCCTAAATGGGCATCTTGCCTTACCAGGGTGGAGGTAGGGACAAGAATTCTACTGCTTAGATGGAGAATGGTGCAGGAGATACAAAGGACAGGTCTTTGTTCTACAAACACAATGGCTGCTGTTGACAATGAAAATGATTTTAGACGGGCGTGGTGGTTCACACCTGTAATCCCAGCACTTTGGGAGGCCAAGGAGGTCGGATCACTTGAGGTCAGGAGTTGGAGACCAGCCTGGCCAACATGGTGAAAACCCACCTCTACTAAAAAATACAAAATTTAGCTGGGCGTGATGGTGCATGCCTGTAATCCCAGCTACTCAGGAGGCTGAGGCAAGAGAATCACTTGAACCCAGGAGGTGGAGGCTGTAGTGAGCCGAGATCGTGCCACTGCCCTCCAGCCTGGAACACAGAGCGAGACTCCGTCTCAAAAGAAGAAAAAAAGCAGCCCCTGGTCTCAGTGGGAGTCTCTATGGGCCCTAAATTCCTCCCTTCCAGGATTCCTGCTCTATCAAATCCTCAGAAACTCACAGCTGTGTGCTTTGAGCCTCAAGGCCAGAGGGGGGAAAGACTTACTGAACCAAGACACCCAGGCCCATGGGGAGAGGCCAGGAGAAACGGAGCTTGGACAACAATCTTGGTGGAAAGGGGTTAATTGGATACCACTAAATGATAACACCCACAAAGGCCTCGGGCTGCTTCTCCCATCTCAAGATTCCCAGGACCTGGCACTACCTGGCTAGTGGGAGCAGTTTATGGGGCTGTGTTTATACCTTACAGGCTCCTTAATAGATGCTTGTTGATTGTTTATTGCAACTCAGCCTCCTCCAGGATTTCCTAATTAAAGCATCTACATAAGTACAAAGAGGCACATGTACATAGGAGTGTGCACAGTCCGCGCGGTCTCTCTAGAATGTGGGAATAAAAGCCAGTTTAGGACAAGGTTGATTGAGTTGTGTGGGGAAGTTACCTTTCCCTGCAATCACCTGATTTCCACAATGCGGTTCTTCCTCTTTTCTCTTGATTTCTGCCTTCGATTTGCTACACTCGTTCCCAAGTGTGTGTGTCTACTATGTCCAAATGTAAAAATAAGTTTACTTTCGCTGCACGCGGTGGCTCACACCTGTAATCCCAGCACTTTGGGAGGCTGAAGCGGGTGGATTACCTGAAGTCAGGAGTTCGAGACCAGCCTGGCCAACATGGTGAAACCCCTTCTCTACTAAAGACACAAAAATTAGCCGGGCGTGGTGGCGCGTGCCTGTAATCCCAGCTACTTGGGAGGCTGAGACAGGAGAATTGCTTGAGCCCGGGAGTCGGAGGTTGCAGTGAGCCAAGATCGTGCCACTGCACTCCAGCCTGGGCAACAGAGCCAGACTCTATCTCAAAAAAAAAAAAAAAAAAAAAAAAAAAAAAAAAAAAAAAAAAAAAAAAAAGGAAGAAGTTCACTTTCATAAACCTAAGGGGAGAAAAATGATGCTGCCAGGATCCTGGTAAACTCGGGGAGGGAGTGGAGAGTACAGAGCCGCACACATTGTAAAACCACAAACCCAGTAACCTTTTTAGAGTCCCAGAGCTCTCGTATTTTGTCCCCAGGCTGGGGAGAAAGGCCATCAAATGGGGAGCGATTTCCTTAACAGATTTCTAAGAGCAGCGCTGAGAAAAAAATTAACTCCTTCGCGGGGTGCGGATGCTGGCCTGGCGCTGGAGCGAGCCGCCCGGGAAGCAGGTGGCTGGCTCCAGGTGAGGGAGGCCGAGGTCCCGGGGCGCCCTTTGTTCTCCGGGCTCTGAGCAGCGAGGCGCGCGGTGGGCGCCAGCGCCCCCGTGTGGCCGCCAGCACCGCGCGCGCAAAGGCCGGGCGGGCGGGCGGCACCTGGGGCGCGGGTGGCGGGGCCGGCATCAAGGTAGGGGGCGGCCGTGCCGGGAAGAGGGGCGTCCCTGCCAGCCCCCGGCCATCCCTGAAGTCGTTCGGGCTGTGCAGGCGATGAGCGATCCAGGTCGAGGCGGATCTGTAGCAGGAGCCCAGGTGCTGGCCCAAGTACAGCTGGACGAAATGTCCATTTCCCCCGACGGCTGGGGCGCGGGACCTGGCAGGCACGTGGTGCTGCAGCGGCCTGCGCCTGGGCCTGGCGGTGGCTACCTCGGGCTACTTCTCCATTCGCTGCGGGCTTTGCCTCCGGGAGGCGGCTCCACATTTCCAGCCTGTGAATCAACAAGGCGGAGAACCAGCTCTGCACCTTTGCCATGAAACCAGCTCCCACCTTCGACCCCCTGTTGGGTCTTCTGGCCCTGGCTTTTTCCGGGGCTCCCCTCCCACCGAGGCCCGGCAGTCCCAGCTGTGGGCTGTCCTCTCTTTTTTTTTTTTTTTTTACCTCTGCCTCCCAAGTTCAAGCGATTCTCCTGCCTCAGCCTCCCGAGTAGCTGGGATTACAGGCATGCGCCACCACGTGCGGCTAATTTTTGTAATTTTAGTAGAGAAGGGTTTCACCATGTTGGC
>NW_016107711.1:1227775-1231120 GCF_001604975.1 Cebus imitator
TTTCACCATGTTGGCCAGAATGGTCTCAATCTCCTGACCTCGTGATCTGCCTGCCTCGGCCTCCCTAAGTGGACCCCCTTTTTATAAATCGTGCTATGGAAACGAGTTCATCCAAAGTAACACAGTCAGGAGAGAGGGCTGACCCTGGAGCCTGCACTTTCGCTGATGCTGTCCCCTCGAGGGCGATGGGGCGGTAGCTTGAGCTGATGAATGAGAACAGAGGCTAAAGGGACCGATTCTTCTGATCTTCCCAGAGAAGTTGCCCGTCCCACCCAGATGACAATGGTCCCAGTTTTCAGATGTTGACTCCTTTTCTAATGGGCCTGTGGACAGCAGGTTTCACCCTCTGCTGTCCTATAGTGGCTGACATCATGGGATCTGGAGTCCAGCTGCCTGCTCTGGTTCCTCCTTACCACATTCTCTTCTGTAAAATGAAGTCATGCTAATACCCGCTTCACACAACCTGTGCAGGTTGAATGGAATAATTCAGGTGAGGTGCTGGGTGCATGGTGAATGATCAATATATGTCAGCTGGTACTATCATTTCTAGACCAGAGGCATCCAGCCCTCCCTCTCTGTAGCTCTATCTAACCCTATCCTACCCCTGACGGTATTACTTGCTACTTCTCTTTGCTGTGTGACCTTGGGCACGTTACTTGGCTTTTACGAGCTTATGCGGCCTTATTTGTAGGCTGTGAATATTAACGGTAATCATCTTCAAAATTCACCCGTAATAGTATTGATTTCAGTAGCAGCTTAGGCTGTCTAGAGCAGAGGACTTGTTATATTCTTCTAAAGTTCTTAGCATCACGTAGAAATTCATCCCAGTGTTGACTCATCATGCCAGGCAGCAAATTCTTCACCTTATCCAACTGAGTTATCTTCTGCTTTAAACTTCTATTTAAAGAAATCCTCAAGGCCAGGCGCGGTGGCTCATGCCTGTAATCCCAGCACTTTGGGAGGCCAAGGTGGGTGGATCACCTGAGGTCAGGAGTTCAAAATCAACCTGACCAACATGGTGAAACCCCATCTCTACTAAAAAAATAAAATAAAATTAGCCAGGTGTGGTGGCACATGCCTGTAATCCCAGCTGCTAGGGAGACTGAGGCAGGAGAATCGCTTGATCTTGGAAGGTGGAGGTTACAGTGAGCCAAGATCCTGCCATTGCACTCCTGCCTGGACAATAAGAGCGAGACTCCGTCTCAAAAAAAAAAACAAAAAACAAAACAAAACAAAAAGAAATCTTCTGTATGCGAGGAAAGGCTCCATTCATTTTCTTTGTAAAATGCCTCTGTGTGCTTCAAGCAGGAATTAAAATAATTGTTTTTCTCATCTGATCTGAATAAGATAAGACACAACTGCAGAACACTGCCCATGAATTTAGCCGATAAAAATACAGGACACCCAGTCAAACTTGAATTTCAGATGAACAACAAGTAATTTTTTTTTCAGGATAAATAGGTCCCCACTATTGCATGAACAAATATTGCATGGAATATACATCTATGAAGATAGTCATTGTGCATTTGAAATCCAGATGGAACCAAGGGTTTTGTATTGCGTATGGCGCCATGGTGCTGGGTGAAGCCACACCCCCACGTGGACGAGTCTGGGCAAGTCCTAGGGAGGCAACTCTTCTTCGCAGAAATCATTGAGAACCAACGCCCATCTCCTTCCTGCCTACATCTATGCCTAAAAAGCCCTTTTAGTATTGGGAGGCACGCCTGACCAGAACTTTTGTAATGTTTTCCTTGGGGTCGGTTTCTAGAGCCACTGCTTGCCAGCTTGGGCCTGTTTCACAGTGATTGGTTTATGTATTGACAGATTATTGAATATTTGGTGATAACTAATCATCTAAGTCTGTGTTTCCTCTTGAATGAAGTAGTAACTCCTGGTGTTTAGCCTGCACCATTGGGAATGGTGTGTCACACTATTGGGATGTCAGGTGTGTGTGACATGGGCAGCTGTGGTCAGTTCCCTGGGCAGAGTCTTGCTACCTGCCAAACAGGGTGTCTGGAGCTAAACAGAGCCAAACAGAGCCACCATCCATTTCCAGAGCCCAGAAACCGTGTCACCTAGGAATGATGTGACATTGGCCTTCCAGCCCAGGGCTACTGTGAGGATCTAGGAGAGATTGCCAACAAAGCCTGAGACAGCCACTGTGCTTTCTTCCCCTGCTCTGCCGTCCGGTGGGAGCTGCTGGGTAAAATACAGTCCCCAATCTACAATGGAGCTGACTAACCTCCTGCTACCCCGGTGCCCACCCTGTTCACTTTCCTGGCTGTTCCCAGTGCCTGCCTGCTTCTCTACCTGGATCTGACTCTCAGAGCCTGTTTGCCTATTTCTTTATTTTTCTTTCTCTCTCTCTTCCTTCCTTCCTTTCTCCTCTCTTCTTTTCTTTCTTGACAAGAGTCCCACTCTGTCACCCAGGCTGGTTTGCAGTGGTGCCATCTTGGCTCACTGCAGCCTCCGCCTCTCAGGCTCCAGCGATTCTCCTGCCTCAGCCTCCCAAATAGCTGAGATTACAGGCGCCCATCACCACACCTGGCTAATTTTTGTATTTTTAGTAGAGGCAGGGTTTCGCCATGTGGTCTAGGCTGGTCTCTAACTCCTGACCTCGTGATCCACCTGCCTCAGACTCCCAAAGTGCTGGAATTACAGGCGTAAGCCACCACCCCTGGCCCTTCCCTCCATTTTCAAAGCCAGCAAGGACAGATTACATCCCTCTCACCCTCTGAATCTCTCTCTCCTCCCTCCACCCTATCTCTTCTGCCTCTAGCCAGAGAATGTCCTCTGCTTTTAAGGGCTTATGTGATTACACTGGGTCCACCCTAATCATCTCCCTATTTTAAGATAACTTTAATTCCTTCTGCTAAGTCCCTTTTACCAGATTCTGGGGTAGCGGCCATGGATGTCTGTGGAGGGTCATTATTCTGCCTCCTGCAGTGGGGGTGTGGGGGAATGATGTTGAAGGGTATAAAACAAGGTGCATCCATTTCCCAAAGGGACACAAACCTCGTGGCTTAAAACCACAGGGATTTATTGTCTCACTGTTCTGGAGGTGAGAAGCCCCACATCGAGTTATCCAGGGGGTGGTGCTGCCTCTGAAGCCTTAACAAAGAAGGCTTTCTCTCCTCCTGCTGCTCGCAGTGGCTGCGGTCCCCCCTGGCACGCCCTGGCTTGCTGCTGCAGCGTTTCAGCGGCATCAATCACACTGCATCCTCCCTGCGCATCTAAGTCCACACCTTCCTCTTGGTATAAGGACACCAGTCATATTGAATAAGAGCCCACCCTAATGACCTCATCTTAACTCAGTAAATTTGCAAATATCTTACTTTTTTTTTT
>NW_016107711.1:1231221-1247451 GCF_001604975.1 Cebus imitator
TGGGTGGAAGTGATTCTCCTGCCTTAGCCACCTCGCCCTGCTAATATTTTGTATTTTTAGTAGAGAGGAGGTTTCACCAGGTTAGGTTTCTCAATCTCCTGACTTCATGATCCGTCCGCCTCGGCCTCCCAAAGTGCTGGAATTACAGGAGTGAGCCATTGTGACAGGCCAGATCTTACTTCTTTTTCTTTCTTATTTTTTATTTTATTTTTACTTTTTTGAGATGTAGTCTCGCTCTGTCACCCAGGCTGGAGTGCAGTGTCGTGATCTCAGCTCACTACCATGTCTGCCTCCTGGGTTCACACGATCCTCCTGCCTCAGCCTCCCAAATAGCTGGGACTACAGGCATCTGTCACCATACCTGGCTACTTTTTTTTTGTATTTTCAGTAGACACAGGGTTTCACCATGTTGGCCAGGCTGGTCTTAAACTCCTGACCTCAAATGATCCACCCACCTCGGTTTCTCAAAATCAAAGATCTTATTTCTAAATAAGGTTATATCCATAGATATGGGGAGTCAGAACTACCACATGTCTATTTTTTTGGTGGGGGAGGACGGTGGTCACAATGGAACCCAAAACACAGATAATGCTGGCGAAGCACTAAGCACAAGGCCTGCTCTGGTCTGCTTAATCTACAGTAGCAGCTGGCCATGTGCAAGTCAAGTCTCAGATACTGTCTGGGTCCCTGTGAGCATGGACTGGGGCAGCAGGTGAATGTGTGATGAGAGCTTGAGAAATCAGGCCTCCTTCCTGGCTGCCCTTCCTATCTCATGCTCAACTTCCCTTTCACACCTCTGCTCAACCTGGCCCCCGTCTGCGGCGCCCGTTCCATTTTCCCAGGCAATCCAAATCGGCATCCCGGCCATTCTTCACATCCCACCTGCTCTGGGAGAGGCCGCCCTCACCTGCTGCACCCATCAGCAAGGCAGGCGATTAAAGATGGGAATGGACCCTGCTGTTCAGCTGGCTGGAAACAGAGCCTGTCTATTAGGAAATGCAGACGAAAATTCAACTCTGCCAGAGAGAAAGGAAGATAGAGCAAGGCACTGACTCAGTGGCTGAAAGATTCAGAAGAAGAGCAATTTTCAGGTAAGAAATTGCGCCCCCTCCTATCTTGGCCTGATAACAATCCTTGTAAACATGAACTGCTCTTCCTTGAAAGAACAACAATAACATCCAAACATTCTTGCCAAGTTAGCCTTCCAGGGGCCCTCATTCTTTGGGGTCTGCATAACATAGGAGCCCGTGGGTACTGGCAGCTTACCACGCTTGCACATTTACTATGCAGGGGCCTGCCTTACAATGAGGAGGAGGAGGGGTTTGATAGATTCCATCAGCCAGGAATCTCACTTTTTTTTTTTAGCACCTCCACATTTAATAAATTTGAACACGTGCAGACACAGAGCAGTCCCCAGCCACAAGCAGAGTTCAGAGGAGAGTGAGGGCCTCTGCCGTCATTCCCCGTCGGATGCCTTCCAAACACTTCAGCATCCTGACCTCTCCTCATTTCCGGAAAAGTCCTTAAGCTCTCTTCCCCAGGCGCAGATGGGAACAGAGCTGGGAAGATGAGGGACAGCTGTTGCTGCAAGGGGGACGGAAGAGACAGGCAGGCTCATTTTGGGTTGTCCCCAAGGGAAGTTATCCTCCCCTGCAGGACACTGAGCCCCAGGCTGTCATCCTGGTGGGGACGGTCTCCCAGAGGCTGGTCTGATTATCCTGGCATCACCAGAGTGTAACCCAGGGCCTGGAAAATAAGCGTTTATTACATGAATAAATAAATGAAAAACCTGGATGTGATTTGAGGCCTCCAGAGAAGATTCCGGAAGTCACCACCACTCATTGTGGAGGCTTGGTCTCAACCTCACCCTGGTCCCCGAAGGAAACTGTTCACCTCCCACAGGCTCAGCCCAGGCCCCGCTAAGGGAAGAGCATGCGATTAAATGGGGCCGTCTTTGGGCTCAGAGCGCAGCCCCGCAGGTCAGAGCGGAGAGCCACCGCCACATGGGGCAGGAAGGCGGTTGCAGCTGTTGATGTAATGTGTATCTGGAGGATAAATAAACTTCATTTCCCAGGCTGTCAATCTCTAAACATGCCGAAATATACATTCGCTCAGAAGCTTTAAAAAAATAAACAAATGTGGTGATGTTTGACCGAGTCTTCCCAGCGCCACAGCTCTGGTCCTGACGACTCACCATTCAGCTGGTTAATAAATTGTGTTTATGGACCCCCTCCTATGGGTCTGCCTGTAAACGTTCTGCTCCGAGGAGTGCTCTCTGTCCAGATGTGGGGGAGGGAGGGTCCAAGCAGCACATCCTTCTAGTACAGCCACCAGCAGAACCCAGGAGGCCCACGGTGCAAGCCAGGTACACCATCATCTTCAGTCCATCTCAGCGCCTGCTGGCGGAAGCCTAGCCAAGAGCAGATGAGATCAGGAGAGAGACGACCCCGAGACTTTTAAGCTGGAATTGTCTCTTCTTTTTTTTTTTCTTTCTGTTTTGTTTTGTTTTGTTTTTGAGATAGAATCTCGCTGTCACTAGGCTAAAGTGCAATGGCGTGATCTCGGCTCACCGAAACCTTCGCCCCCAGGGTTCAAGTGATTCTCCTGCCTCAGCCTCTCGAGTAGCTGGGAGTACAGATGTGTGCCACCATGCCCAGCTAATTTTTGTGTTTTTAGTAGAGACGGAGTTTCACCATGTTGATCAGGCTGGTCTTGAACTCCTGGCCTCGTGATCCACCCGCCTTGGACTCCCAAAGTGTTGGAATTACATGCATGAGCCACTACTGCCGGCAAGGCCTCTTCTAATAGGTGACGGAAAGGGACCCAGAGCCTGGATCTGATTCATTTGCTGGAAGGTCTTTCTACCATTCAATGGGTGGCATTAATTTTGAGTTCAGAGTTTTGTGCTTGGAAAAGGAGAAGGAAGAACACGGGGGAGGAAGGAAGAAAGGGGAGAGGGGAGAGGAAGAGAGAGGAGGAGGGAGAGGGAGGGAGGCTGTGTGAGTGGCCGTCGTAGACCATGGGCTTGTCCAGCAGCAGTGACAGGACTCCAGCGTCAGGAATCACTGTACCCTTTGTCAGGCGTCTGAGTGCCTGCCATGATGTCAGCCCCGAGGTGACAGCCCGACTCCCACAGACAGACCAACCACTGCGCTGGTGCTCAGAAAACCGGAGAGCAGCGCCAGCCCCCAGGAAAAACTGGCAGTGCAGGGCTTACGGGGAAACAGCACACAGTCTCCAAGCGCGTCTCCAGAGTTCCAAGGAGAATTCTGACGAAACAAGGCTTTCACCTTCAGTACTGACCTTAGACCCAACCCCTCCCGGCAGCAACCCAGGCAGAAGGGGCCACCATGCCCCCAACACCCTGAAAGACGTCTGGTCCTGTCACAGCTCTTACGGGAACACAGCCAGAAACGCTCAGAGGAAACAAATAAATCGCAGTGTCGGACGCCGCAGAGGCGCCCAGATCCTCCCTCGGGGCTGAGCCGCTGCTGTGAGAGCTGGCTGAGACTCTGTCCAGTCCCTCGTGGGGAACTGCCCTGTGCGGAGAGACAACCCTCCCTCCCCCACTGGCTTTAGGGTGACCAACTCATCCCAGTTTGCAGGGACTGTCTCCGTTTTGACACTGAAAGGCCCACATCCTAGGAGCCCCCTTAGTCCTGGGATGGGTGGTCACCCTTGTTGTTGGGGTGAGGTGGGTCGGGAGCACAGAAAGGCCTGGCCCCTCACCCAACGAGAAGCAACTCTGAAAGGCCACAGTAGCCCCGGGGCGCCTTTGCCATGACCCAGGCAAGTTCCCTGGCACCAAGTCCTACCTCTTCACTCCTCCATGGCTGGGGATCCCAAGGCCAAGCCTCAGGAAGCTTCCTGTGTACAAATCTTGACCCTGGAAATAGTCTTTTTTTTTTTTTTCCACTTTAGGTGCATACTATATCTGGCATTTCTCCCCATGTTATTCCTCCCCACCCCCACTGTCTCTCCCCTACCCCTGCAACTGCCCCCAGTGTATGATGCTCCTCTCCCTGAGTCCCTGTGTTCTCTGAGTGAGAACCTATGAGTGAGAACATATGGTGTTTGGCTTTCTGTTCTTGTGTCAGTTTGGTGAGAATGATGGTTTCCAGATTTATCCAAGTCCCTACAAAGGACACGAACTCATCGTTTTTTATGGCTGCATAGTATTCCATGGTGTATATGTACCACATTTTCTTTGTCCAGTCTATCATTGATGGGCATTTGGGTTGGTTCCAGGTCTTTGCTATTGTACACAGGGCTGCAACAAACATACGTGTGTGTGTGCCTTTATAGTAGAATGATTTATAGTTCTTTGGGTATATACTCAGTAATGGGATTGCTGGGTCAAATGGGGAGCCTGACCTCAGGCCAGAGCACAAGTTGAATTGTGGTTTGGCAGCTTCTGGCATCTTAAGGTTGTCAACAAACACCACAACAAGGTGCACCTGAGGACTCCAGGAGGGTGAGAGTCCCATGCCCACCTGGTCCCCTCCTGAGAGGCTCTCATTCTGCTCTCAGTGACTCTCATTTGCCCCACTCATGGGGGATTGTTTGAAATAAAAGTGGATCCACGTCCATTTAGTTCTGAAGCCTCTATGGTATCCCTGGAATTGGCAGAGATGCCTGGGGTACTGCTAACATGGGCTCCTCAAGGTGAAGCTTGGAGCAGCCACAGGGAATCCAGCACTGGGAGGCAGCCCTGAGGTCTGGGGTACCCCAAGCCTTCCTTGACTTTCACTCATGTGAAGGATGAGTAAAGACAGACTTTGACATTTTGTCCACGGGGACCAAGATTTGACTTTGAAAAGCATCCATATGTTGCTGGCAGGTTGGAGGTAGAGGGAGGGAAGATAAGTAACTTACACGCAATCCACATGACAACAATAGTTTGAGAAGATCATTCAGGGAAGGAGACGCTTATTGATGCCAGAATGAGGACAGGGCTTTCCAGCTGACAAGGAGGGTCACCTGCCTATGAGTAAAAAGTAGGTAAGGTGTTCTGCAAGGCCCCTTTTGCTTCTAATATTTAAAAAATCACCCCCCAGGTCCAGTCTTCATTGGAAATTTACACCCTAGCCAAACACTGCACTTTGTAAGAAGTGAGGAAAAGACATTCTCTGCCTTCAGAAATCTTCACAAACCCCACTATAAGTTTCATTTGTGCACTGTTACATAACAAATGATCCCGAAATATGGTAGCTTAAAACAAAAACCATTTATCATCACTCACATTTCTGTGGGTTGACTGGGCTCAGCTGGGTGGTTCTTCTGTTCTATGGTGATGTCATCTGGGACCACACACATCTAGAAGCTCAACTGGGCTGGAGTGAGCACTCTCTCATTCATTCACCTAGCTGGCAGTTCATGCTGGCTGTCAGGGGCTCAGGTGAGTTGTCAATAGAAGCACCTCAGTTTCCTTCATATATGGGCTCTCCACTAGGCTGGAGCTTCTTATAGCACAGTGCTGAATTCCAAGTGGGAGTGTTCCAAGCAAGGGAAAGCAAAAGCTGCAAATCTCTTAAGCCCCGACTTTGGAAGTTATGCAACCTCACTTTTGTCACATTCTATTGAGCAGAGCAAGTCATCTTCCAGCCAAGATGTAAGAGAAGTGGAAAGAATCTTCACCCCTTGGTGGGAGAGGTGGCAGAAACTTTATAGCCATCTTTTAACCCACTGCAGGTGGTCACTGTTAGGGAATGGAGAACGACACCCCACTTTGGCAGCATTATTATGGTGCTAAAGACCTCAGTTCCTGGGGTGAGGAGTCACAACAGAGTGAAGGAACAGTCACATCGCAACTGGCAGGAGACCAACAGCCTGAGGACACAAAGCCATGGAAACAGGAGAAACCTCTTCCTCTTTCTCTCCCTGAGTGAGCAATGATGATGAGAGTGGAGGCCTTGTGTTTTGAAGCCCGTTGACCTGGTCTAGCCACCTTTTTCTTTTCTTCTTTTGAATCTGGATGTTCTTCATGCAAACAGGAAGTCTTTAATTGCAAACTCCTACTTCAAGTCTGCTGGTGAGATCAGACTAGGAAACCGACTTCCTCTCTGTACCTTTCAATTCCAAGCTCAAAACACATCATTCAACACTTGTTTTCCGAAAAAAACTGACAATGCTGTGAACCAAATAAAGTGGAGCTTCATCCTAGGGCTTAATTCATGTGTGGTAAGTTAAGACTACATAGATAGGCTGGGCATGGTGGCTCACACCTGTAATCCCAGCACTTTGGGAGGTAGAGGCAGGCAGATCACCTGAGGTCAGGAGTTTGAGACCAGCCTGGCCAACATGGGAAAATCTGTCTGTTTAAAAATATTAGGTGTGGTGGTGCATGCCTGTAGTCCCAGCTACTTGGGAGGCTGAGGCACCAGAATTGCTTGAACCTGGGAGGCAGAGGCTGCAGTGAGCCAAGATTGTGCCACTGCACTCCAGCCTGGGTAACAGAGTCATACTCCACCTCAAAAAATAAAAAATAACTACAAAGAGAGAGAGTGTACAGGGAAGAGAAGGGCACATACTTGCTGCTCTTTTTTTTTTTTTTTTTTGAGATGGACTCTCACTCTGTTGCCCAGGCTGGAGTGCAGTGGCACAATCTCAGCTCACTGCAACCTCTGCCTTCAGAGTTCAAGCAATTCTCCTGCCTCAGCGTCCTGAGTAGCTGGGATTACAGGCGTGCACCACCACACCTGGCTAATTTTTGTCTTTTTAGTAGAGATTGGGTTTCACCATGTTGGCCAGGCTGGTCTTAAACTCCTGACCTCAGGTGATCCATCTGCCTTGGCCTCCCAAAGTGCTAGGATTACAGGCTTAAGCCGCTGCACCCAGCCTGCTCCTGTTTTGTTTTGTTTTTTTTTTCTCCTCTTTTAAAAACATTTTTTTAAAAAACCTTGTTTTTCACCCATCCCCTCTCTGATTTTACATACATAGACTACAGATATCACATCTTGAGCCCAGCATGCATCTCTGAGCTGAACCCCTGAGGAGCCCCCTGCATACCTAGGAGGCCACTTCTAACAATTCCTTGAGCAAGCTGGGAGGATGGGTGTGGATGTCAGAAATAGCTTTAAATGCCTCCCCAGTAAGGAAGGTGAAAACCACACCCGATTTCCAGAAAGTGATTTCCTACCCACAAGGCAGTATCAGAGGACGTGAGGGCAAAGCTTAGCAGCCCTGGAGGGCGACAGCCCCCACGTGTCTCCACTAGTGCAGCAGTCTGCTGGTCTGCTGTCTGCATATTGTTCCACTTTCTTGTGCAACGTGTTCCCAAAGCCAACTTAAAACCAAGCTAGAATGAAACCAAAAAGAGAGTTAGTCTCCACATCAAGGCATGTCTGGAAGGTAATTGGAGCATTTGATAAAAAGACATTGTGTGGATAAACCTACAACAAATAACCAAGAAACCCCAGATGAGTTCCACTGAATTGTAGATTTGTTTATTCATTCATTCAGGTAACACTTATCAAGTATCTGGTATGCCAGACCCTAAACAGCAGCAAATGTGAGTCTTGGAGTGTGGAGTCAGGTGGGAGTGCAGGTGTTGAACTAGCAATTACAAGTATGAGAAGGGCCACAGAAGACAACAGTGCCCTGCAAGAATGGGTCCCTTCCTGTAAAAGTGAACCATGTGTGGCTGGGCGTGGTGGCTCACACTTATAATCCCAGAACTTTGGGAGGCTGAGGCAGGTGGACGACCTGAGGTAAGGAGTTCGAGACAAGTCTGGTGGCCAACATGGTGAAACCCCGTCTCTACTAATAATACAAAATTAGCCAGGCATGGTGGTGCGTGCCTGTAATCCCAGCTACTTGGGAAGCTGAGGCAGGAGAATCACCTGAACCCAGGAGGCAGAGGTTGTAGTGAGCCGAGATCATGCCATTGCACTCCAGCCTGGGTGACAAGAGCAAAACTCCACCTCCAAAAAAAAAAAAAAAAAAAGTGAACCATGTGATCCATTGTGTGTCTCAATTATGCCGTCACAATTTTGATTCTGCAGCTACTGAAAAGTAATCTTTTATGAACAAATGATTCAAGGGCCAAAGCTGCCTGCTGCTGTGTTTTGATTGCATGCCATCCCACACTTGCGATGGCAACCCAGGCACCAAATATCAAAGATCAGTCTGAATTTCACACTACTGAAGAGTTGTCAGTAGAAGGACGCTTGACCACAGAGAAAAAAGTCACCTCTCTGTGACTTGGCCCCTAGGGACCATCAGTCTACTGACTCACCATTGCTTAACATTTTTCTTTTGCCAAAAGAGAGGGCCAGGCTGGAGAAGGGGTTGGCGGAAGAGCTATGCATCTCCCAGGGGAAGCACCTGTCACCCCAGCTTGGCCACTGGGGGCCAAAGGCAGGTCACTGCTCCTCTCTGGCTTTAGTTTTTTCATCTTCAAAGTTGGGTAGGAGGGATTTATTGACCATGGTCTGTCACTGGGTAATTCTTCGAGTGCAACAAGGAGGCAGCTGGGAAGGGGTTGTCCTTAGGGAGGAGGCTCTGTGGCACTAGACACCCTTCTGCTGTTATCTGTTCAGCAGGATAAAAAGTCCATCTCGTGGGGGCTGGGGAAGATTGCTGGTCTCCAGGGAGGACTCAGGGTGCTTGCCCACTACTATCAGCCTGGCTCTGTTGCAGGAACATGACTGGCTTTGGCCTTACTCTGATGAACCATCAAGCTCCCTTACGAAAGAGGAGACACAGAAGAGCTTTTGTGCATGCAATCTAACAAAGGTGAGAACAGAAGGATGGAGGGGAAGGGGTGCAAGGAAGATCCTGTCCACTTGCAGAGCACTTGTGGTTGGGAGGCCTGAGCTGGGCATGTCAGTGTCCCCTGACCTGGAACCCGAGAGCGATGAACACCCCAGATACATACATCATCTAGATCAGGTTTCTGCATCAGGTTTCATTTACAAAAGAGTTTCCCTGCTGAAATAAATGTGACAGCCACATTCTGCAGTCACAGTGCTGGTGACTGGAGAATTCTTGCAACAACTCTACACCCCTCCCTGTCACATTGCTACTAACAGCAGCCTTGCACCTGGGCCAAAGCATTCACAGGGGAGTGAGAGTGACAAGAATTATCTCTAAGGATCTTAAGAGGAGGACAGCCAACTTGTCAGCCAAATCACCTACCTGTTTCCCTGCTTCCTCCCCCTTTCTCTGTCTTCATTCTTTCCTTCATTCCTTCATCCAACCCACCGGCCAACCTACTAATATTTTTTGAATACCTACCTTGTGCAGAGCTCTGGGCAAGACACTAAGAATTCAGCACTGACTGAGACAATATCTTTGGCCCCATACAATTTATATTCTGGGGGAGATAAACTTTAAACAAACAAATAAATAAGACAACTATCAATTGCAGCAAAAGCAGAAACAAATGTAAAGTAACGGAAGTGGAGAGTAGGTGAGGGGCCTCATCGTTCTTGGCCTGAACTGCAGTCTTCTGCAGGTGGGCAGCCACGTCCCAAAGCAGGACTCCTTTCGTACTTCATGTGTGTACGGAGCACTTGGGGACCTTGTGGCAATGCAGAAACTGACTCAGAAGTTGTGGTGTGGAGCTCCAGATTCTGCACGTCTACCGGTTCCCGGGTGATGCGAATGCTGCTGTTCCAAGGGCCATGCTTTCTCCAGTGCGGGTCCACACAATATAGACTACCCCTTACCAAGCCCAGACAGGGATGATAGCCGCTTGCCCCAAGGATGGCACCCCAGGGAAGCTGGGGAGGGAGCCTGCAAAGACCTGCAGAACTTCAGAGGTTGGAGGAGCCTGCCCAGACCCATGGGCAGCTGCCCAGCTGTACCCTACAAACACAACCAAGTGGCTTTAGCAGGAGCTGCGGTAGAGCTCACAGGTGTCTCAACCAGCTGCCACGGCTGCCAGGAAACTTAAGCAAATAAATCTGCCTTTGCCATTTAAAAAAAGAAGTATCTCTTATCTGGGTATGTGTGGTGGCAGAGATAGGACAGCTCTGTGATGAAGCTGGGTTGGAGATGGGCTGGACCAGTAGCACGAGATGGATTTCTGCACCCAGCCCCTTTGCCCATCTTGGTTCCACTTCTTTCTTCCTAAGTTCCAAAGAGCTGCACTCAGCCCTCAGGCCTCAGCATGCTGTGGAAAGCGCATGTGTTTGGAACCAATGGCACCTGAGCCTCAGCGAAACCCTAACAAGCATCACCCTCCCAGCCCTGGTGGTCCCATCTGTGCAGCAAGCTAAAATGCCTGCCTGCTTTCCTTGTGGTATCGTGGTGCTGATCAGAGGAAACAGATGCCATTAATATAATGAACATGTCCAATCTAGCAGCCTGGAGTTTACCCAGCCTTGAAACAGACAGAGGGAACCCTTAGTTGTGGGTTTGAGGGAAGCTGATTAAGAGTCAGCCATGGGCTGGGCAAGGTGGTTCATATCTGTAATCCCAGCACTTTTGGGAGGCCAAGGCAGGTGGATTACCTGAGGTCAGGAGTTCAAGACCAGCCTGGCCAACATGGTGAAACCCTGTCTCTACTAAAAATACAATAATTAGTGGGGCGTGGTGACAGATGCCTGCAATCCCAGCTACTCAGGAGACTGAGGCAGGAGAATCATTTGAACCCAGGAGATGGAGGTTGCTGTGAGCTGAGACCGCACCATTGCACTCCAGCCTGGACAACAAGAGTAAAACTCCATCTCAAAAAAATAAGTCCAGTGCAGTGGCTCACACCTGTAATCCCAGCACTTTGGGAGGCGAAGGTGGGTGGATCACATGCGATCAGGAGTTCAAGACCAGCCTCACCAACATGGTGAAACCCCGTCTCTACTAAAAATACAAAATTAGCTGGGTGTGGTGGCGCATGTCTGTAATCCCAGCTACTTGGGAGGCTGAGGCAGGTGAATCGCTTGAACCCAGGAGGTGGAGGTTGCAGTGAGCCGAGATCATGCCATTGCACTCCAGCTGGGCAACAAGAACAAAACACTGTCTCAAAAAACAAACAAAAAAAGAGAGACAGCCATGGCCTGCAGTTGTAAAGGACAATAATCGGGAGTCCTGAGGAAGGAGCCTGTATAAACATCATCAAAATCAGTTTCCAGAGCAGCACCCGGCACACAGGGGACTCTGCTCAAATGATGGCAGGCGAACACAGAACCCACCACTCCCGCCCTTCACTCACACCCTCCTACTGGACCTTCCTTTTGGTTTCTTTATCTCAGAGCTCCTGTGTGGAACAAACTAGTTTTACCTGGAAAAGCTGTGCTGTCTCTTTAAGTCCCTCGCAAGTCTCCCGACTTTCTTTGGCATCAGAGTTGGGCATCACTGGGAATCTGACCCACATCTGTGCGGGGTAAAGAACAATGATCAAGCTGAAACATGCCCTGCACCCAACATACCTACTTAATTGGTGCTTTGCTTAAGCTAATGTTTCAGATGATTTGGGCCTCCCCGGTGCCTCGAGTGGAAAAGGCAGAGTTCATTCACAGCGAGTGTGCCTCGATGCCTCGTGTGCCTCATCTGCACCACACATGCACGAAAGCCTTCCAGGGTGTGCGTGGGCATGAACCTAATTAATGATACTTTTTGCTTATTAGCAGTAACCAACTTCATAGGCAGAGCTTTTTGAACTTGTTTCTGGAAACCTCTTCTGAACCACAGGACTAGAATAGAATAGCAGACACTCTATAAATATTTGTAGAGTGACCGAACAACAAGGAGTTGGCAAAGCATCGTGGCTAAAAGGGGTTAAGACATTGGCTTCAGACAGACCTAGGACCTGGGTGTGAGTATCAGCTCTGTCTCTGGGACCTGAGGCCATCCAAACCCATGTGTTCATAAGCAGAAGTGATTAAATAAAATCGTATTGATAAAGCACTGTAACTGGCCAGGAGGAAGTACTTCAAAAATGTTAGTTGTTGGCCGGGCACAGTGGCTTACACCTGTAATCCCAGCACTTTGGGAGGCCAAGGTGGGTGAATCATGAGGTCAGGAGTTCAAGACCAGCCTGGCCAATATGGTAAAACCCCATCTCTACTAAAAATACAAAAAATTAGCTGGGCGTAGTGGAGGGCACCTGTAATCCCAGCTACTTGGGAGGCTGAGGCAGGAGAATCGCTTAAACCTGGGAGGTGGAGGTTGCAGTGAGCTGAGATCGCCGCTACATTCCAGTCAAGTAAACAGAGTGAGACTTTGTTTCAAAAAACAATGTTATTTGTTGAAGGTGACCATATACATGATTGCAGATCAGGGACACTTTTGATGGTGAATAGAGGACTATAATAATCATACCAGGTCCGGGCAGTGACTCACATCTGTAATCCCAGCACTTTGAAAGGCTGAGGCAGGTGGATCACCTGCGGTCAGGTGTTTGAGACCAGCCTGGCCAATATAATGAAACACCATCTCCTTTAAAAATACAAAAAATTGGCCAGATGTGATGGCATACAACTGTAATCCCAGCTACCTCTGAGGCTGAGGCAGGAGAATCACTTGAACCCAGGAGACAGAGGTTGCAGTGAGCCGAGATCATGCCCTTGCCCTGTAGCCTGGGCAACAGAGCAAGACTAAACCAGGTCTGGCCCAACAAGCAGGGGTTGTGGGCACCCCAGATATTATTATTTAATAGAGCCAATGCTTAATCAAATCTAACATATTTATTTGACAGATGAAGCTGGTGAAACTGAAAGGCTGAAGTCACGCTGCCTTTAGCAGAACACTAGTTCAAGGTCACACTAGTTTTGGCCTCAGGCTCCGGGTCCCACTTGGGGAACTAAGCTCCCAGCTGTTGTCTCCATGAACACTGCAGAAAAGAGCTGTGAGGAGGTGGCCTCTCCCCCTCCCAAATTCAAGTGATTCTTTTGCCTCAGCATCCCAAATAGCTGGGATTACAGGTGCGTGCCACCATGTCTGGCTAATGTTTGTATTTTTAGTGGAGATAGGGTTTCACATGTTGGCCAGGCTGGTCTCAAACTCTTGACCTCAAGTGATCTTCCCACCTCGGCCTCCCAAAGTGCTGGGATTACAGGCGTGAGCCTCCGTGCCCAGGCTAATTATTTGTTTATATGTCTGTTTCTAGAGGCTCAGTTATTTAGAGACAGATGCTGTTCCTGGCACAGTGGGTGGGATACCATGGCACTCAGGTAAACATGTGCAGAATGTCACTGTTCTTTATGTCTGTCATGTTGCTTACCATTGGGAGGAACTGACAATGACCTCACTTTCCCCACCAAGACGTGAAAACTCTCAAAAAGAGCCCCAAACATCCCTGCTGAATAAAATGTCTTACCCAGTGAAAAATGATGGGTGGCACCCTACCTCCCCCTGCTAAATAACGGAGCCTAATTTATACCTGTCAGATTTCCCCATTCAAGTATTTTTCCTTAGTATTTTCATTTCTCCCTTAAATCCAGGAAAATCACTGTTTATCTCATCTGTGAGCTGGTGCCGGCTCTCCTGGTTCATCAGAGTCAACGGTGTGCACCTCTTACCAAGGCCTCCTTTAGGGAAGACACAGGGATAGCTTGAAATTAGCCATTGTGGGAGTATTCATACCATGGAAATCGGCAAAACTACAAATCAGGGCTTTTTAAAACATTTTTTAAGAAGCCAGTTGTTAAACATTTACCAGCATACCACTGCCTATGTGGCACCAAGCCCTCCTTCCCTCACTCTGCCAGCTTATCCGTGTCTTAATGCTCTTGAGCCATCAACCAGTCTCCTGGTTTCAACCACATTACCTATTTTCTCCCAAGACCCACCTGGGTGCCTCTCAGCCCTTCTGCTTGTCCCTGCCAGGTGTGGGTAGCCAGCACACCGAGGCTCTAAAAGAGGTCTTATCTCTAACAGAATCTCTTACAACCAAGTCCCCCCACTCCAAGCGACTCAGTTCAGCATGCTGCTTGTAAAAAATGTGTTTACAGAATGTCTTTCAGATCCAGGCCTTGCACATGCCTTCACTTGCTAAAGAATTATCCAGTTCCTCCCCACTTCCCCGCTCTCATGTCCCAACCAAACTGTGATCATCACATTTTTTAATCTGCAGCACACCCAGGGTCTTGCCAGGCAACCGCATACAGACTGAGTTTCTTTTAAACAGGCTAAAGTTTCTCATCTCTCAGCTTAGTCTTTATGGCTCTGACTGGGCGAAAAGGCACTCACCACTTCCAAGCCAGGCTGCCAAGAAAAGGCTCAGCAGAGCCCCCCAGCTAGAAAAAAAAAAAAAAAAAAGTCTCCTTTTGAGGAACGCTGATTTAAAGAATTAAGTTAGGGCCCGACTCTTCAAACGGATAATCACAGACTGTAGCAAAACTCTGAGGCTGAAATGTGAGCTGCTGTTTTGCAGCGTGCACTGTGATTTTTAGCGAAGCCTGCTTAAATTGTGATGCTCAAATCACAGCCCTGCCTTTCCTTTCTGTCAGTTTCCAGGCACCGGGAATACATCCAGGCTGGGACTTCGACTGGCTTTCCCTGTCAACATTTATTTACAACGTTTTTAAAACTCAGAGGTAAACTTTTACTTGAAGAGAAGTCTTACATAACTATTGCCCGCCCTGCTCGTCCCGACTCTGCTACAAAGGACAGGGTTGAGTACTGCGTGTTTCCCTGAGAAGACACAAGCCTTTTAAAGCAATGAAATGATCACCTCTTGTTAATTTAGCTGTAACTTAATTATTTTGGAAACAAAACAAAGAGACTGGAAAATCTTGCTAAAAATAGCAAATCAATGAAGTGGAACAGTTGGTTTTAAGACAATTAATTATGCAACAGTAATGTTCTTAATCATCGCTAAAGGAAACTATTTGCTCACAGTACTAGAAGAGATCAAGCAAGGGCCTTGCCAGTCACCCTCTAGTCCCAGCTCATCATTTAGTGCCCTCTGGGGCTGGTTGTTTCTAACTAGTTTTCACTGTGGGAGGACCCAGTGGGATGAGGGGAGCGTCAAGCCCTATTTTGACCACCTGAGTATCATCAAGGAGGAAGAATTCAAGCATATTCCTTTCATTGGTGGCTCCTTTCAGTGGGGAGGAAAACCCCAGTGCCCACCCAATTTCCCCCGCTCATCATTACACAAAATTTCTGTGCTAGAAGACACGGGCAGACAGACTCTGCTTACAGGAATCGATGCGCATGTCATGAAGTAGGGGCTGCCAGCACACACGCCCAGTGGAACCCAAGCGCACACAACCACACAGAGCATGAGCATTACTTAGCTCGTCACCACCATCTGGCCCCCACTCTTCATTATGGAGACGACTTGCATTAATTGAATGCCTGTTGCATGCCAGATGCAATTCTAGGCACTGTGCACACATCTACTCTTTTCAAATTCTGTGGTCAAAGGAATGTAACATAAAGTGTACCATATTGGTCTTTTTTTTTTGAGACAGGGTCTCGCTCCATCACCCAGGCTAGAGTCCAGCGGTGCAATCTTGGCCCACTGCAACCTCCAACTCCTGGTTCAAGCGATTCTCCTGCCTCAGCCTCCCGAGTACAGGCACCCGGCACCTTACCCGGCTAATTTCTCTATTTTTAGTGGAGACAGTGTTTCACCACGTTGGCCAGGCTGGTCTCGAACTCCTGACCTCAAGGGATCTGCCTGCTTCGGCCTCCTAAAGAGCTGGGATTACAGGCATGAGCCACTGCACCTGGCCCATATTGGTCATTTTTAAGTGTACTGTTTATTCGTTAAGATTGTTCACATTATTGTTAACAACTGTCACCATCCATCTCCAGCACTTTTTTATGATCCCAAACTGCACAGATCCACTCTTTAATCCTGTGAGGTAGGGTATTAGCCCCATTTACAGATGGGGAACTGAGGCACAGTGCCATGCAGTAAGTAGCATCTCTTTAAAGGGATGGTGATAGGCAGGGTACGGCGGCTCACACTTGTAATCCCAGCACTTTGGGAGGCTGAGGTGGGCGGATCACCTGAGGTCAGGAGTTTGAGACCAGCCTGGCCAACATGGTGAAACCCCATCTCTACTAAAACACAAAAATTAGCCGGGTGTAGTAGTGTCTGCCTGTAATCCCAGCTACTCAGGAGTCTGAGGCAGAAGAATCGCATGAACCCTGGGAGGTGGAGGTTGCCGTGAGCTGAGATCATGCCATTGCACTGCAGCGTGGGTGACAGAGTGAGACTTTGTCTTGGAAGGAAGGAAAGAAGGAAGTTAGGGAGAAAGGGAGGAATGAGGGAGGGGAGAGGAAGGAAGGGGAAGGGAGAGGGGGAGGGGAAGGGGGAGGGGGAGGGGAAGG
>NW_016107711.1:1247570-1257075 GCF_001604975.1 Cebus imitator
GGAGAGGAAAGGGGAGGGGGAGAGGGAAGAGGGGGAAAGGAGGGGGGAGGGGAGAGGGGGAGGGGAGGAAAGGGAGGGAGAGAGAAAGAAAGAGATGAGAGATGGTGATACTGGGAGTCTAACTCTGTCACAAACCATATGGGAAATGGTTTCTGAATTGGTGCTCTGGGTAGTGTTGTGCCCCCTCACATAATGCAGCATATCTATGACTCTAAACCAGGGCTTGGCAAGTGTTTTCTTGCAAAAGGCCATTAGAAATGATCTAGGCCTTGCAGGCCATACAGCCTCTGCTGCAAATACCCCACTCTGCCCTTGTAGCAAAAACAGCCCCGGAGAATATGTGTCTGTCATGGCCGTGGTTGTACCCAATGAAACTTGATTTTTGGACACTGAAATTTGACTTTCATATCATGTTTTTAGTGTGGTGAAATGGAAACAGCATGCAGTTTTATCATTTTAACCGTCTTAAAGCTACCATTCAATGGTGCTGAGTACATCCACATTGTCGGGCAACCATCACCCATTGCCCGTCTCAGAATGTTTCATCTTCTCAAACTGAAACACGATACACATTAAACTCTAACTCTCCCTTCCTCCACGCCGTCTACTGAAACCACTGTCCTACTCTGTCTATATGAATCTGACCACCCTAGGCACTTCATATAAGTGAAATCTTGCAATATTTATCCTTTTGTGTCTGGCTTATTTCCCTTAGCATAAAGTGAACTTCCAATCATTTTTGCAGGTCAGAAAATATTAGCCATCTTCTGATTTGTTTTCAATGATTTGTAAAGATGCAAAGCTTTCTTACCTCACACAGGCCATACGAAAGCAGGCGGTGAGATGGATTTGGCCAATGGGCCATAGTTTGCCTGCCCCTGATCTCAAGGTTTTCACAAATGTCTATCTGACCATCTGCTTTGTACAGCACAGAGACCAAGCAACTTGTTTACAGTAACACAGCTGCAACCTGGCCACAGCAAAAGCCAGGCCTCTCCATTCCCAGTTTGAGTCTGAACAAAGGGGCAAAGTTGGAATCCCCCAGTTTTTTCACTGGAAGTGGTTCCATGCTGGGTGACGGGTTTCGAAGTTCCTGTTGCTGCTGGGGAAGGCACAGAGGTTTCTCCCGGCTTCCCATCCTGGAGAAGGGATTGGCAACGCATAAGACAGTCTGCTTCAGAAGAAATGTCAAGTATGCACTCGTTCTCTGACTGTCGTTCAAGTCAAACAAACCAGGCCAGGCAGCGAACACTCAGCGTTATTCACTCAAACCCTCTTGCACTGGAGCGCACACTACTTTTCTATACCACGACTTGCCAAATGCTTAAAAGGCACATTTTAAAGAATAACAAATGCTACTCTGTTTCTTTCTGGTGGCCAGGGATCTTGGCTTTACAGCATGGGGCTTGGGGGGCTTAGAAACATCCAACCATATTCTTGCTTTCTTCCCCCCAGTAAGTCAGAGTGCGCACACATGGGAGATTTTACATGCTGGCACTGGCAACGGGACCTCGGGAAGGGGACGCGGAGGGGGCCCACTGAAGGGTGAGGGCCAGCCTTCCCCAGCCTGTGCATTGACTGTACTGGGTTTTGAATACAGCCTGACATCTGCACTTGTAGACCCGTGCCAGGGTACAGGGCAAGCAGCGCTCATGTGCAGGAAGAGAAACAGTCCAGGTTTATTTTCAGCAGCTGTCTTTCAAGAGCTGCAAACAGAGAGCAAAGATGAATGACTGGGAAAATTCTATTTCCCTATTTCTTTAGTGAACCTGGTGAATTGCAATTTCCAAATCAAAGGAACCATAGGATCGATACAACCAACTTAGAGGGAATGTGTGAATGAAGAAGAAGGCAGGGTGTGGTGACTCACACCTGTAATCTTAGCACTTTGGGAGGCCAATGTGGACAGATCACCTGAGGTCAGGAATTTGAGACCAGCCTGGCCAACTTGGCAAAACCCCGTCTCTACTAAAAACACAAAAATTAGCCAGTCTTCGTGGCATGCACCTGCAGTCCCAGCTACTCAGGAAGCCGAAGCAGAAAAATTGCTTGAACCTGGGAGGCAGAGGTTGCAGGGAGCTGAGATAGTGCTACTGCACTCCAGCCTGGGAGACAGAGTAAGATTCCATCCCAAAAGAAGAAGAAGAACAATACAAATGAAGAAGGAGAAAAAAAGGAAGAGCAAGAGCAGCTGTTGCTGCGAACCCAGTAGCCATCCCATCAGTGTGGTCACACGTCTCCTGCAAGGCTCTCATTCTGCAGTCGGGTGCTCAAGGGATCCAAAGATGAGACCAGCCCTCAGTGGGTTTGCAGGCCAGGAGGGAGATGACCCCTGTTTATCAATAACCGTAACACAAGGCAATGCACACTAAACAGCAGCAGGTAAAGTGCTGGGGGTGGCCCCAGGTAGAAGGAGATTGCCTCAAGCCTGGGGAGGGGTAAAGAAGGATGGGGAAGCCTGCAGGGACAGGCGGCTCTTACGTTCAGCCTCCAGCATCCTTTCTGGCAGCCGCTGGACCCTGGCCACCTCCTGGTTTCTGGACTCAGGATGTTGCTGTTTCTCAGGATCAAGCTTCTTTAACCTTCACTGTCAATGGTGAGGCCCCAGCTCAGGCCTCAGGCCCAGGGCTCTCAGCAGACTCCCAGGCCCTGAGAACCAGAACATCATCTCATGCCTCACGCTTCCTAGCACCAGGGCCCAGGCCCAGGTCGAATGCCCCGACTGCTGAAACAGCAGCATCCACCTCCAGAAAGGGCTGCCCATTCAGGAGGACTCATGTGGGTGCCTGGGGACAGCTCCATCAGCCTGGCTAAAAACCCTGGCACCCCGAAGACCCTGTGTGAGCTCCATCCACGGGGCCTGCTGAGTCACAGCTGCCCCAGATAAGAGGAGTGGATCATGGCAAGTCATGAATGCCCTGGTGCTGGAAAGATGAAAGCAAACTGCAGTGGAACCAGAGTGATCCAAAACCTCCACAGACGGGGCAGTGCCGGAGAGTCAGACTGGCGGCTTGGGAGGAGCGAAGTCAAGGGCTTGAACTTTTTTCGGTTTTCACTGTGATTAAATAGAAACGTTTGTATGTTGCAGCATATATTTCCTTAATGTTATTCAGGAAAATTTGGACAAATATGGCTGCAGAAAAAAATAAAACTGCACAAAGGAGATCACAATTCAAATAAAATGTCAAACGAGGAAAATCACTTACAAACTGTATAATTAACGGTTACTGTCTTACTACGTGAATAACTATTCCAAGCAAGAAGAAATAGATGCCCAATCTTTTTAATTTGAAAAACCCATGAAGAAGCAGTTCTTAGAAATAGAAATGACCAATACTTTCTTTTTCTTTCCCAAAATGGAGTATTTGTCACCCAGGCTGGAGTGCAGTGATGCGATCTCAGCTCACTGCAACCTCTGCCTCCTGGGTTCAAGCGATTCTCCTGCCTCAGCCTCCCAAGTAGCTGGGATTACAGGTGCGCACCACCACACCTAGCTAACTTTTTGTATCTTTAGTAGAGACGGTGTTTCACCATATTGGCCAGGCTGGTCTTGAACTCCTGACCTCATGATCAGCCCGCTTCAGCCTCCTAAAGTGCTGAGTTACAGGCGTAAGCCACCACTCCCAGCCCCAATAAGTTTTTTTTTGTTTTTTAATCAACCTCCCTAGTAATCAAAGAATTTCACATTAAAGCAACTTTTAGACATAATTGTTCACCTACAGGAAGACTTAAGAGATGAAAAGGATGCAAGTTGCAAGAACAGATACTTTCATATATCTCTGATGGAACTGAAATTTGGTCAGCCATTCTAGATGGCACTTTTCAACATATGCAAGCATATTCTCAAAATGTGTTTCACTTTTGCCCCGGCAACTTTACATCTAGGATTTGTCCTATGGAAAGGAGCATGGGTGTGCACAAAAGTTTATTTATAAAGCACATTTACTGCATTATACATTATAATAGTGAAAGACAGGAAACCATCTAAATGTCCAGCAGTGAATTAACTAAAAATAAAGAGCCGAACAATAAAATAGTACACATCATTAAACTTTCAAAAAAAGTTTAATGACATGGAAAGTCACAGTAAACTAAGTGAAGAAAAGCATATTGCAAAACAGTGTGTTATGGTGACATTTTTGTTAAAAAAAAAAAAAATCCCAAATGGTAATTATATAGAAAAGCGTCTGGAAATGTGAACTCCAAGCTGTTAATGGAAGTTGTTTCTGAATGGGTAGAATTGTGTGATCTTAAAAATTCTGTTTTTTCCATTTATATGATTTGATTTTTCTGCAGTGATTATATATTTCTTAGCAAGAAGAAAAGATTATTTTAATAATAAAAATACACACACAACTAAACTTAGAATAACATTTGCAGCAAAGAGAAAACATGTCAAAGGGAGCAAAGGTAGAAAGAGCACATATAAATGCAAATGAAATGGAAAATTTTATAACAGATATGCCAACAAAGATGAATATATTCCTAGTGAAAAAAGACATGGAAAAGTGTTCAGCATTGTTACAAATGAAAAAACTGCAAAATTATAAATAGAAGGAATAATTCTCCAATTTCCAATTCATTAAACCACTCAAGTTTTAAAAATACGTAACATTTTCATTGAAAAGTGTTAAATTAATTTTAAAAAGGAAATATCACTCTTACCCTAAATATGTACAATTATTATGTGTCAATTAAAAATAAATTCAATTAATGCTGGGTGCGGTGGCTCATATCTATAATCCAGCACTTTGGGAGGCTGAAGTAGGTAGATCACCTGAGGTCAGGAGTTTGAGACCAGACTGGCCAACATGGTGAAACCCGGTCTCTACTAAAAATACAAAAATTAGCCAGGTGTGATGGGGCATGCCTGTAGTCCCAGCTACTCAGGAGGCTGAGGCAGGAGAATCGCTTGAACCCAGGATGGGAGGTTGCAGTGAGCAGAGATTGTGCCACTGCACTTCAGTCTGGGCGACAGAGTGGGAACCTGTTGCAAAAAATCAAAACCAAAAAAGAAAAAATAAATAAAAAGCAAAAAAAGTGTTATACAGTGCTTTGCTTTAAAAATTTAATCAACATAAAATGTCAAAGACACACACCAAATCCTACAACCCAGAAATCGTATGATTAATATTTTGTGAACGTCATTCTGAATTTCTCTAAGGATAAAGAGAAGAGCACGCAGAAATAATTTTATAATATTTTGGTTCTTGTTTTTCTCTGTGTAGTTTCCTAGTTTCCAGTACAGTGTCTGGCAGACAAGAGGCTATAAATATGTACATTAAATGATTAACTCAAGAGTACCATTTCATGATGCCATATTAGAATAAAAATAATTTAAATGATTTATAAAATTTAAATTAAATTTTATGGAGGGTAAAAAAGCTGAAGGGATTTCTGAACTTAAAATAAATTGTTATTTCCTAAACAAGTACAGTTAGCCTTCTGTGTCCGTGGGTTCTGCATCTGTGGATTCAATGAATCGTGGCTCAAAAATATTTAGAAAAAAAATTTTCACATAGTTTCAAAAAGCAAGCCTGGTCCAATGGCTCATGCTTGTAATCCCAGCACTTTGAGAGGCTGAGATGGTCGGATCACTCAAGCCCAGCAGTTCAAGACCAGCTTGGGCAACATGGCAAAATCTCATCTCTACAAATAATACAAAAATGAGCCAGGAGTGGTGGCATGTGCCTGTCACCAGCTACAAAAGGTTGGGAGAGTGCTCAGTTAGGAGGACTGCCTGAGCCCAGCAGGTAGAGGCTGCAGTGAGCCAAGATCATGTCACTGGATTCCAGCCTGGTGGACAGAGTGAGACCCTGTCTCATAGAAAAAAAAAAAATTTCCGTAAAGCAAAACTTGAATTTGCCATGTACTGAGTCCTATGTTGAATCCATGCAAATGAAGTGATATAGGCATCAGATTAGGTGTTACAAATAATCTAGAGACAATTGAAACAATGTGCCTAGATTATATGCAAATACTATACTATTTTGTATCAGGGACTTGATATAAATCCAAGGGGGTCCTGGAACAAATTCCCCACAAACACTGACTATTCATACTTATAAATTCTCCCAAGGTTCAGAAAAATGGCACTTAAAAATCATGAAGGACTGGATTCATGAGCTTTTTTTCAAATTTTTGTTTTAATTTTGATTTAGTATTCTTAAAAAAAGAAGAAATTTCCCATCATTTTCTCCCTCCTCCTTTTCCCCACTCCCTGGTTTTTGTTAAGTGTGTTGTATTTCCAAGTTTCTCATTTTATTTATTTATTTTTTTATTGACTTTTTTCTTTTTGAGACAGAGTCCTGCTCTGTCGCCCAGGCTGGAGGGCAATGGTGTGATCTCAGCTCACTGCAACCTCCGCTTCCCAGGCTCAAGTGATTCTCCTGCCTCAGCCTCCCGAGTAGCTGGGACTACAGGCACATGTCATCATGCCTGGCTAACTTTTGTGTTTCTAGGAGAGACCGGGTTTCACCATGTTGACCAGGCTGGTCTTAAACTCCTGACCTCAGGTGATCTGCCTACCTTGGCCTCCCAAAGTGCTGGGATTGCAGGTGTGAGCCACCACATCCGGCCCAAGTTCCTCATTTTAATCCATCTTTTTGGTTGGCTGGGCTTTTTCCCAGAAGATCATGTGGGTACTAGAGTCACTGGACTCTTTCTTGTATCAGTGTCTGTCTGCCTGCTGGTCTTTTCTTCGGATGACAACTTGCATCCGTTTAATATTTTTGGACTTTGCTTTCTTTCCTTCAGCACACTCTAGACATTACTCCATTGTCTTCTCTTAATAAGTATGGGACACCTAACTTTTTTTTCCTTGCAGGCTTTTTCTGCCTGCATGTCTGAAGAAATCTTTGTTTATCCTCCAAGTTCAATATCTTCACCAGGATACAGCTTAATGTCAGTCATTACATATCGTTTTTTTCCCCCTTGATGCCCTTTGATCTAAAAATTTACAGTTTATTTGTGATGACCTACATCTTTAAGGACATTTTTCCCTACTTTACTTGTTGGGTACCTAATTCTGAGACATCAATTATAATTATATTGGATCATTGTTATCCTCCATAAGTAGCATCTTCTCTAACCTACTGTGATCTTTGCCTTTTTCTAGTGTGTTTGCCATGAATAATTTCAGCCCTTCTTACATGGCAATAATTTGATTGTTCAGTGGTATCTTTATTATTCCTCACTTTTTTTTTTTTTTTTTTGAGACCGAGTCTTGCTCTGTCGCCCAGACTGGTGTGGTGGTGCAATCTCGGCTCACTGCAACCTCCACTTCCCAGGTTCAACCGATTCTCCTGCCTCAGCCTCTCAAATAGCTGGGACTACAGGCATGCACCACCATGGCTAATTTTTTGTATTTTTAATAGAGATGGGGTTTCACCATGTTGGCCAGGCTGGTCTCAAACTCCTGATCTCAGTCCACCTCAGCCTCCCAGAGTGCTGGGATTACAGGCATGAGCCACCGTGCCTCGCCTTATTATTCCCTACTTCTAATTTATGAATTAAATCTTTCATAGTCTTATTAACTTCTTCTATTATACCAAATATTCACAGGTAGTTCTTAAAGAATATGTTTTTGTCCAGGACAGGCCTTCATTAATTTTTTTTTCACTAATAGTTCCTTTCTTTCATCTGTTGCTATTGTGTTCTATAGTGTGTTTAAATGTTTGTCACATCATGTCTTATCATCTTGTTCAAGTTTAGTGGGTACTGATCTGTACACATCTATCTACTCTGTTTGTTGTTGCTGTTATTTTAAAGAGACAGGGTCTCCCTATGTTGCCCGGGCTGGTCTTGAACTCCTAGCCTCAAGCCATCCTCCCACCTCAGCCTCCCAAGTAGTTGGGATTATAGGCATGAGCCACCATATTCAGCTCAACACCTATTTACTCTGAAATAGCAGGGGAATTTTCCGTGAGACCCTTCTTATTTTATCTGGGCTTTATCTGTAGCTGTCATCTGGGCTACAGTGTGTGGTAGATTTTACTAACTCTCCACCCTTCTATAGTCGGGGGACAAGGAAATGGAGAAGGGGCAGGTCAGGGGTAGGAGTTTGACCAGTGGCCTTCTCTTGGAAGCTTGGGCTCTGCCCTCTCTCTTGGGATCCCACTAAATGTCAGAATTAAGGTTCATTCCATCCAGCCATCGCTATATCGCACTTCCGTGTGTTTTGGCTTCCTGAACAATGGCAAGCCTTGGCAACCCCTTCCTTCTCCCCTAAGGTTTCTAGGTGACATTTAGAGCTTTCCAAACTTGAGGGATCATTCCCCTGAACTTCATGGAACTTTACTCTTCCCTTCTCTGCTAGAGATCCTGTTTTTCTCTAGACTGAAGATTATTAGTAAGACTCCTCTAAGTTTGATTAATTCTTTCCATCACTGGAGAGAGCAGTTTGAATTCAGGAGCTGTGCTACATCAGAATTTTCTGGTTCTTTCCAAGGTCATGACTCTCTCTCTCTCTCTCTCTCTTTCTCTCTCTCTCTCTTTTTGCTTTTTTTCTTGAGACAAGGTCTCACTCCATCACCCAGGCTACAGTGCAGTGGTGTGATCATGGCTCACTGTAGCCTCAATCTCCCAGGCTCAAGTGATCTTCACACCTTCACCTCCCAAGTGGCTGGGACTACAGGTGTGCACCACCATACCTGGCTGATTTTTTTTTTTTTTTTGTATATTTTTCTAGAGATGAGGTCTCCCTATGTTGCCCAGGCTTGTCTCAAACTCCTGGGTTCTAGCCTTCCACGTGCCTTGGCCTCCTAAAGTGCTGAGATTATAAGCATGAGCCACCTCACCCAGCCTGGTCATGACTTTTCTAGATACAAAGGTAATTCCTTGTTTAGTTACTACTTACATTTGTTTTTGTCATGATTTTATTTCTGTTTATTGACTAATTTATTTCATTAGGAACGGAGGAGGATATATATCCTTTTTCCTTCTGTAGCCAAAAACTCTTCCCTCTGTCCTTAAGCAGAACATACTGAACATAACTTTTCTGATGATTCAGGGGCCTCCTTGAGATCATAGTAATTACTCCTTAGATAAAGCTGCAGCCCTAGGGCTTGAGGAGGCTGTGGTGGAAAGGAGGGACCTGGAGCCTCATGACAGGACCCAATCTTTGATACTGGTAGCTTCTTGCTCCTTTGCCTCTGTTCCATAAGGTCAAGATTAGCCTGTAAAACTGCATGCTCCTCTGACCAGTGGGAAAAAGTGTGCTTCCCATAAAACCAAATTCACTGGAAAAGTCAAGAGGAAGAAGCATCATTCCAAGGGGTTCTCCCACTGCAATTCATCATCTTTCTGCTTCCAGGGTACTCTGACATGTCACCATTATTAAGGGGTGACTGGTATGCTGCCATCACTAAAACAAATGACTGACATGCTTCCTTGTCAACCTGCTCAAGCTCCACTGTCACGTTAATAGCAGGTAAGTCACACCATTTTGAGACTTTAGGATGGCAGCTCTACCAGTTAGGTTTCTTTTTTTTTTATTTATTTATTT
>NW_016107711.1:1257285-1263162 GCF_001604975.1 Cebus imitator
TGTTGACCAGAATGGTCTCGATCTCTTGACCTCGTGATCCACCCGCCTCGGCCTCCCAAAGTGCTGGGATTACAGGCTTGAGCCACCGCGCCCGGCCAGGTTTCTTGTTTGTGAGAAACAGAAAGCAACTCTGGATAACTTAAGCAGAAAAACAACTCATTTGGAACTTATGAGATACTTTGCATATTTAAAAAGAGACTGAGAAGTCAGGGCTAGAAGACAGGTGACCAGGGGAGGTCCCAGAACCCAATAGGAAGGACACAGAGGAAAATCTCTTCTCAACACTGTTGTTGAAAGGAATCAGGTCCAACCGTCTTCAAGCCTGACATTGCTCTGTTCACAATTTAAATTCATGGAGAGGGTCTGATTGGCCCACACTTTGATGGAGAGAGAGCAGATGACCTTGGAGAGATAGTCCTCCAAATGCCAAGTTTCTGCTAACAAAAGTAAAAAGCCTTGCAGGGCAGGCAGAACCACAGCTGTCTATAAACTTAGCACCAGAAGATGCTAAGTGGTGGTTGGCACGTCACCAGGCCTTCCCTTAGAAAAGCATTTCACTTTTGACAAAATGTGAGACACAAGACAAGAACAAAAATCGTACCTGCAATATTATATTAGGTGATGTGTAAAATTTTCTCAGAAAATCCTAAGCTACAATAACATTTTGTAGTCTGAATACTACACTCTGATGCTTAGGTTTAAACCACTAACCTTGCCATTATGAGGGAAAATGTCAAACTACAGGTTAGAATTAGAACAGATGACCATTCAGAGACAGCTGGCCTTTCATAAAGAATTCTGTAGAGGAGAGCCCCAGTCAGGCAAATTTAACTGGCAAAACTGGTGGTCCAGGCTCCTTGCTGCTCAGAGGGTGGTTTGCAAAGCAGCAGCCTCTATGGCACCTGGGAACTTATCAATAATGTTGGTGGGCCTCTCAGGTCCCACCCCAGACCTACTGAGTCAGAATCTGCATTTTGACAAGTATGATTTGTACCCACAGGAAAGTATGAGAAGCATAGATTCTGAAAGCAAACTCTAGCATCAGCCTGCCTCGATTAGCAATTCGTTGATGTAGGAAACTCTTGGCAGAAGAATGTCAGCTAATGGATACAGATCAGAAGGATGGGATGAGAGGCCCACCATTTTGCTGTCCGTGATGTTATCATGAACCTTGATGACACAGACTGATGGCTGCTAACACAGGTGGAAGACTCCAGCAGAGCTGTGTGCTGCGCTGATCAGGTTGACATCGCCTGGCCCACTGGACAATCTCCACATCATCAAAAACAGAGTCACCAGAGAGCCTGTGCAACAGGCAGGAAGAGTGGCACCCAGAAGGGATTATTTCCAGAAAACTCAACCTGAATCGAATCCACCTATAGCTCTAATGTACAGTTCAAAGGAAGTAGAGGGGACAGAGGAACATGTTAAATTACACCACAGAGATAAAAATAGCAAAATCCAGAATATAGAAGAACTTTTTACAAATAAATGGCAAAGAAAAAAAAGTGGGAAACTTACAGATTTGAAGAAATGAAACACATCAACCAAATGCACCATTGGGTGGTTGTGCCCTGAGGCAAACTTTAGAACTGCAAAAGAACATGTTTAAGGCAATTAGGGGAACTGGACATGGACCAAGTATTGGAAGTTGTAAAGGAATAATTCTGGAAGCGTGATACAAGTATTATAGTAATATTAAAAAAGAAAAGTTCTTATCTGTTACATAGGCCTACGAAAGTAGTTACAGGTGAAATGACGTGATCTCCAGGATTCAAATACTCCAGAAAACAACAACTGTGAGGAAGAAAAATAAAACAAGAAGGGCAGAATGTTGATACTTGTTCAAAGTGGGTGACGAATACACGGGGGTTTATTATACATTTTTTTTCTACTTTTATTTACATTTACATGTTTCCATAATAAAAGTTTATTTAAAAAAAAACAACCTGGGCTCATTTCCCAGCTACAACCTTCCCCTACTCTGTGATGGAGAAAAAGTTACTGAACCTTTCTGGGCCTGAATGTCCCCACCTATAAAATAAAAATAACATTAATACCTGCTTCGTAGGCTTGTTTTGGGGATCACATGAGGCAATACATGTAATCCACATTCAATATCCAGCACATAGTAAATACTCAATAAACGACTACCACTGAGTCCATATTTATGTACTAGCTCAGCTTCTGCACAGTAACACATCAAAACAAGGCATCTCTGAAAGGCCTGAGCCAATAAAATTTTTAAAAGTGAAGGCCTTGCCTTATGGGAACACTAGCAAATACAAAAGTTGTTCCCTCTCAATAAAGGCTGATGCACACTGTCTAACTATGCAGATTCTGTGGAGTTATAAAACCCTGCCCGCTTTCGTCTATGCTCAGAAATCCCCAGGATGCTCCTAGAAGGCCATCAGTTGCTGTTTTTCTCTATCAGCCTTTCACAGTGGTAAGTCTCAGTTTTTAACGGCAGTTTTTCCTTTCTGAAAAATGGTCACTACCGCACAACCCCAGCCATGGGGTCGTTACTCCAGCACTTTGCAGTCACCTGAAGGGCTTGGTGAAACAGATTGCCAAAGATGCATTCCATCTCTGGGTAGCTGCACCATGGCTTTAAATGACTGCAGCTGTCAAGGAGCCTCAGTTTTTGCGTCTGTAAAATGGTTACAATGACATCTCCTGCGTGTGATCTTTGTGAAGATTGAGTAACACACATAAATGTAAAGCACTCATTTCAAGAAATGTTCTTTATTTTTTTTTAAGCAGGGTCTTACTTTGTCACCCAGTCTGAAGTGCAGTGGAATGGCATGATCATAGGTCACTGCCACCCTGAACTCTTGGGCTCAAGCGTTCTTCCCATTTCAGCCTCCTGAGTATCTGGAACTACAAGCATGCACCACCACGCCCATTTAATTTTTGTAATTTTGTAGAGACGGGGTTTTCCCTGTGTTGACCAGGCTGGTCTCTAACTCCTGGCTTTAACCAATCTTCCCTCCTCAGCCTCCCAAAGCACTGGGATTACAGACATGAGCCTCCACACCAGGCTCAAGGGAGATTCTTCGTGTTAGCCAGTTTATTCTCAGAGGTGGTGTCTTCCCCTCTTCAGACCTTCCTCACTCTGCTCTGGGGAGAAGCTCTTCACTTCATTACGGCCGGCCTCACCCGGGGCCCTCCTTTTCTGTTTCCCATCAACCAAAGAGGCACCCGTGGGACCAGCAGCTCTCGGGGCCATCTCCCCAAGCCCTCGCACATTCCCCAGGTAGCCCTCTCATGGCTCTCCTGTGCCCCTGGCACCTCTACCCTGAGTTTGAAACACAGCAGCTTTTATAGATGCTGCAAACTGATTCTTTCAACTGCTCAGCACTTAACCCCCCTCATGATTTAAACATTCCAGCAGAGGCACCATCACACCTCAACCCTGGAAAGATGTGTTTGAAACTCATGCAATCCAGACAGGGACATAGGTTTCATTCCTTGATTATGGAATGGAGGAAATGCTCTGTTACCCTTGAAAGAAAGAAAAAGAACAAAATACATGATTCCTGGCTCTCCACCTCATGTCCTATGGGAAATGCTAGCCTCATAAATTACAAGGTCCCGTGGCTGTGGACGGTACTGAGTGTGGGGTGACAGGGAGTGGACCTCAGGCACTGCATGGCCAATGGGAAGCAGACTGTTCATTCCCACAGTCTCTCAGGATTAGCGTATGCATGCTCTTCTGCTTATAGAATATTCCAGAAGCCTTCATGACCTCTATAATCTCTACAATGTGACCAAACTTCAGTAGACACTGCGGCTCCAGCTGGGGGGAAAGATGGTTCAGGATCTGGGCCAGGTGACCAGGGAATTAGTCCCCTTTCCTGTTCCCCACAGCACGGTGATGTCTAGGTGGCAGTAACATAACACCCAAAGTCACCCTAACTGGTTATGTATGACTGAGAATAGGGACTAAAGCAAAGTAAAGGGGACCCCAACCCCCCACTCTCCTGGTGAGCCCCCAGAAGCTCCTCAGTCAGGAGCCCCATGCAGATGCGCTGGGCTCCACAGGGCAGGAATAGCTCCCACAAGCTCAGACCACTATGCCTGATAGGCAGAGCCAGCTTCCCAGGTCACCCGCCATTAGCACAGCAAGGCCATGGCTCTTCCCCCGGTTGGACCGCTGGTCACAGCTGCTGAGGGGCCTTCTAATGCCATCAAGGAACAGTTTTTATACCACAGGGCAGTAAAGAAGCCCTGCTAGGGGTTTTCTAGAAACTCCCCATGAAGGCCAATCTGGCAGGCACACAGCCTAGGCAAGGAGATAACATGTGTAGGACCTTGCACCCACCAGGGTGGTCTGAGGACCAGCAGCCTCAACCTCACCTGGGAACGTGTTAGAATCACAGAATCTCAGACTTCACTCCAGACCTGCCAGATCTGCCTCTACCTTGTGACAAGATTGGCAGGTGATTTGTAAGCATGTTCAAGTTCAAGAAACACTCATTTATGAAACTTTGTTGCAGCCAAACCATGCAAGGTAGCAATCAACTCCTGCTGTGATATCATTAAGGAGAATTTGGCTCCATCCTCAAAGCCACTTGGGAACAGGATGTGGGGAGGGGAGCCCTGAGAAAGGGCTATGTCTGGTTTGAATCGAGTCAAATCTGGGCTACAACCTGGTGTGCAGAACCCCAGCTCCTCTTTGTGTCTGTGGCTGATGGGGAGATGGGAACGTGGTGGTCCATGGCCAGGGAGCCCCTGTGTGGTACCACTTCAGTCCAAACAAGACAGGTCCATAGTTTCCATCTCAACCCTCCCAGGGAAGCTGGAAATTCACCTGGCAAGCAAGAACAAACCAGTCACATTTTTGTACTGCTTTTCCCAATGCATTAAATTATAACATTAATAATTATTGTTATTAGTATCATGGTAGTAACAGCTACAGTTACCAAAAACTTACCGTGAGCCAGAAACCTGATGCAATTAACTCTTGTCATTGCCTCAGGAGTCCCTGCTCACTCACCCAAATAGGCGGCTTCTGCAGGAGTCCACTGATCTATCCCTCAAGGAAGGTTCTCTTGGGCATCAAGAAGTTTCATGCAGCAGGTGGAGGGGAAATCAACCTGGAAAACCCAAAGCTGGATACTAACCATGGAGGACCCAGTGCTGTGGAAAGAACAGGGTGGAACCTTGGAGTTTGAGAAGCAGAGGAGCCACGGACTAGCTTCCCCTCCCCAGAGAAGACAGCAAAGCCAGGTTGCCAGTGACCTTGGGACAGGGCTGGGTAGACAGCTGTCTTGTCTCCCATTCCTACTGCTGTTCCCCCATCACCCCGCAGATTGAATCTCATTTAAGTTCACTGGGCTTGTTGGTCTTCAGACATTTCTGACCTTCAGTTTGCCTCTTCAGAGACATCTCCATGTCATCAAAGGACAGGATGTGAAATGGGCTTCCTGAGGCAGAAGTGGGCCTCCTTAGACACATCTCAGAGCATCTACACAGAAGGCAATTTTCCAAGAAAGTCACACCTTTTCACACAACCTTTTAGACGCCCTAAACAAAATGTGGGCTCTCCAAACAAAGGAATAGTATTCAGCCACAAAAAGAAACACAGTGCTGACACACACTACACATGGAAAATATGAGGCTAAGTGAAAGAAGCCAGGCTGGGCGCAGTGGCTCACTCCTGTAATCCCAGCATTTTGGGAGGCTGAATCATTTGAGGCCAGGAGTTTGAGACCAGCCCGGCTAACATGGCAAAACCCCATCTCTACTAAAAATACAAAAATTAGCCGGGCATGGTGGCAGGTGCCTGTAGTCCCATCTGCTCAGGAGACCGAGGCAGGAGAATAGCTTGAACCTGGGAGGCAGCAGTTGCAGTAAGCTGAGATTGAGCCACTG
>NW_016107711.1:1263245-1274495 GCF_001604975.1 Cebus imitator
AAAAAAAAAAAAAAAAAAAAAAAAGAAAGAAAGAAAAAGAAAAGAAAAAAGAAAGAAAGAAGCCAGACACAAAAGGCCATAAATGTCTGATCCCATTGATGTGAAATGCTCAGAATAGGCAAATCCATGGTGACTAAAAGGAAATGAGTGGTCCCAGGCCCGGGGGAGAGGGGAGGAGTGAGGACTGACTACCACTAGGTGAGGAGTCTTCTTTGGGGATTTTGGAGATGAGAAAAATATTTTGAATTTTCAAATAAGTGTGAAAACAGGACAACATAGTGAATGCACCAAATGTCACAGAAATACACAATTTTAGGGGTTAATTTTATGTCATGTGAATTTTACCTAATTTTTTTTTTTAAAGCAAATAGGGGAAAGACCCCAAGAGCCACACATTTAAATAGAAGAGGATGTTTGTCTCTTTGGATAGAAAGATCTTCCTTGCCCTGACTTGTAAGATTCTCAAGGATCTCTCTGATGAGTCAAGATCACAGTGCACAGATGCCCCCACTAGGTAGGGGCGGCGGTGGAAAAGCGTGGACTTGGCCTCTGGGCTCACTCACTGTGTGACCTTGGGCAAGACAGTTAGCACGGCCCAGGCCTGAGCTTCCCTGTTATAGGATGGGGGCAACGGATTTAGTCCTGTCTTCTTCTCAGGTGGTTCTGAGGGACAAATGAAATGGCCTGTCACAGCCACCCAAATACTACCTGGAATTATGAAAGTGGATTTGCCGTAAGGCAAGAGGGAAGTGATTCTCTCAATGATTGCAGAAGAAACCTACACAAGGTGGATCCCAGGCACTGTAGAGGATCCCCAGAAGCCACTCGGTCCAGCTTCCATCCTTCCAGTCTTCTGGGAGGAGAAGCCAGGGTATGCCAGCCTATGGGACTCTGCCGTATTCACTCATTCAAAAAGGAATTCACGGTGCCAATTCTGTGACAAGCTCTATAGCAGGGGCTGCAGAAAAAACAAAATGGACAAACATCTCTGCCCTCGTGATCCCAGGGACAAGCAGTCGATGTGCAGGTGCACACACGTGACCTTGGCTTTCATTTCATTCTCTCGCTCACGCCTTCATTGGCAAACATTCAGGAGTAGCCACTCTGCTGGTGAAATAAGCCAGGGCCCGCTGTGGGCAGCACAGGTCAGATGAGCCTCCACGTCCCTCCATATCATAAATCCACCTGACCTCCTTACCAAAATGTCACTCTTTTGTGACCAGCATTGTCCCCTCAGACTGTGTCATATAAAATACTAGATGCTTTAGCCTTGGTGTGAACCAAGTCACCAGAGCCCTGATCTCTCCCGGAAAGAGAAGGGAGGTGGTAGGTAAGGAGTGGATGCGCCCCAGGTGGCCAGAAGACAGAAGCACAGCATGGGAGGTCTAGAAACAGAATATGCTGTCCACCCCAGGGCCCCTGGGCTCAAGGAAGCAGAACACATGCTGGGTCTCTAGGAAAGCAAGGGCTGTCTGATCAGGAAGTGGGCAGAGAAGAAGTCATGGGCATCTACCCCCAGGCCTCACCCATGGGGTCAGGGAAAGAAAGAACCTTGAAGATGCCCAGGTGACTTAAACGGGGAAGACACGAAGCCACTGACTCCATCAGCAGCACTGGCCACAATGACATCAATCAGCCAGATGACCGAGTCCAGTAAACAGCTTCTCCGTCAAGCGGCCAGTTATCCACCAGGCAGGGTCTTGGGACACAGGACAGGTGAGTTCTGATGCAGGGAGGCAAGGGGAACAAGGTCGATGAGGCAAGGACAATCTGAAGTCAAGGGGCACAGGTATGAGGGTGGGAGTGCCGTACGAGGAGCCAGCCTGAGTGCTCAGGGCTCTCGTGGGGAGGAGAGAATGGGTGGGAGCAGAGGCCCTCGGTCGGGTCACCTTTGTGGCACAGGCTGAAGGTTGTAAGTGAGGATAGTGGAAGGGAAGTGGGAGCAGTCAGAGGGAGTGGAGCGAGAAAGAGAGAGGGAAAGGGGAGGAAAGGAGAACAGGACCGAAGTGCAGAGAAGCAGCTGTTCTGCTCACAGCCCAGGAGCAGCCTGTGCCAGCCCAGGGCTGCCAGGCTGCATCCTCACCTCCCAGCCTGCCCCACAGCCCGTCAATCCCTCTTTTGTGATCGAGATGCAAGCGCCCATCCCGCCTCTGCAGCCACTGGGTCCTGAGAGGCCTCGCATCATCCAGTGCCCCATGCATGGGGGGTGAGGCAAAGAGGCAGCCTCTCCTGCTGGCACCAGAAGCAGCAAACAACCAACTTATCACTGCCCCTTTGTGTGGGAACAATGGGGCCCAGAGAGCCTGACCGCCAGAGAGAGGAAGTCTCAGGACAATGACTTTCCTGCCCCTACTTCCCGGTCTACATGGAAATGGGAGAAGGGATAAATCTTAGTGCTTTGAAGAGTCTAGCTCTGGTGACTCCAGCAAGCCCCAGTTTCTACCTGCATGTTGTTGGTCTCCTCTTGATCCATACCTCCCAGGAGCTCACCTTCCCTCCCCTCTACCCACCATCCCAGGCCTGCTACATGGGCCTCTGCAGCCGGTCTCTGGTGCCCACGCCCTCCACGGGAGCCCAGCTGGCCTGGGCGTGGCTGCACATCTGGACTCTTGCCACCACCTCCCACTGCACGCCGTGCTCTGTCACACGTGCTCTCTCCCTTCTTTCTCTGCCTCTGTCCGGCTGGGGCTTTCTGACAATGCACCTCTTCACGAGTCTGCTGGAGCTGCCAATCAGGGCACCTCACAACAGATGTTTATCTTCTCACTGTTCTGAAGGCCGGAAGTCCATGATCAAGGTGTTGGCAAGTTGGTCTCTCCTGACATAGACTGAGGGGGCAATGCTGGACGCAAAAGAGTGGCATTTTAACAAGGAGGGCGGGGGGATTTGTAGCTTTCTTGCTCAGACGAGCCTCCACGACCCTCCACATTGTAAATCCCCCCTGCTGCCCACAGCGGTCCCTGGCCTATTTCACCAGCAGAGTGGCTACTCCTGAATGTTTGCCAGTGAAGACGTGAGCGACAGAATGAAATGAAAGCCAAGGCACGTGTGTGCACCTGCACATCAACTGCTTGTCCCTGGGATCACGAGGGCAGAGGTTTCTTTCCATTTTGTTCTGTTTCTGCAGCACCTACTACAGAGCATGTCACAGAATTAGCACCATGAATTCCTTTTCAAACAAGTGAATGTGTCAGAGTCCCACAGGCTGGCATAGCCTGTCTGCTCCTCCCAGGAGGATGGAAGCAGGATGGAAGGACGGAAGCTGGACCAAATGCTTCTGGAGGTCCCCCACAGTGCTGGGGGTCCACAGTGATGGTTTTTTCTACTATCACTGAGAGAATCACTCCCAGACCCTTGCCTTATGGCAAATCCACTTTCATAATTCCAATTTGCACAGTGAGTGAGCCCAAAAGCCAAGCCCATGGTCTTTCTGCCCCCATTCCTGCCTGGCAGCATCTGTGCACTGCGATCTTGACTTACTGGGGAGAGTCTTGAGAATCTTACAAGTCAAAACAAAGAAAATCATCCTGAGACTTCTCTGCTTGGTGTGCAGACAGCTAGCTCCTCTCTGCGTCCTCACATGGCACTTTCTGTCTGTGCAAGTGTGCCCTGGTGTCTCTTTTCCTTAGGGACACCAGCCCTATTGGGTTAGGGTCCCATCCTCATGAGTTCATTTCATCTTAATTACCCCTTTAAAGGCTCTGTCTCCAAATACAGTCACTTTGCGGTTTATGGCTTCAACATATAAATTTGGGGGGATACAGTTCAATTCATAACAACATCTCTCTGCATCACTAGCAGCTTATGCCCCTAAAACTTCTTTTTCTTTTTTTCTTGTTTTGGAAGTGTTGCTCTGTTGCCCAGCCTGGAGTGCAGTGGCACAATCTCTGCTCACTGCAACTTCCACCTCCCAGGTCCAAGTAATTCTCCCTGCCTCAGCCTCTGGAGTAGCTGGGATTACAGGTACGTGCCACCGTGCCCAGCTAATTTTTGTAGTTTTAGTAGAGATGGGGTTTCACCATGTTGGCCAGGCTGGTCTCAAACTTCTGACCTCAGGTGATCTGTCTGTCTCAGCCTCCCAAAGTGCTGGGATTATAGGTGTAGACCACTGCGCCCGGCCCTAAAGCTTCTTAGGATGCATCGGCTACAGAGTTCCTCACACCACAGTCATCATAAGACACCTCAGCCTTGTCTACTGTTTTATTTTTCTCAGAACTTGTCACTGTTGGTCACGATGGCAGATACTTACTTATTTGCTGTCTGACTCCCTTTACTAAAATGTAAGCTCAGTTGGGTGAGGTGGCTCACTCTTGTAATTAAAGCACTTTGGTAGGCCGAGGTGGGCAGATCACTTGAGCCTAAGGACTTGGAGACCAGCCTGGGCAACATAGCGAAACCCCGTCTCTACAAAAAACACAAAAGTTAGGCCGGGCACTGTGGCTCACGCCTGTAATCCCAGAACTTGAGGAGGCTGATGCAGGTGGATCACTTGACATTAGGAGCGTGAGACCAGCCTGGCCAACATGGTGAAATCCTGTCCTTATTAAAAAATATAAAACTGAGCCAGGCCTGGTGGCTGGTGCCCATAATTCCAGCTGCTAGGGAGGCTGAGGCAGGAGAATTCCTTGAACCCGGGAGGTGGAGGTTGCAGTGAGCCAAGACCATGCCACTGTACTACAGCCTGGGTGACAGAGTGAGACTTTGTCTCAAAGACAAAACAAAACAAAACAAAAATTAGCTGGGCATGGTAGAACATGCGTGTAGTCCCAGCTACTCCAGAGGCTGAGGCAGGAGGATTACTTGAGCCTTCGAGGTTAAAGCTGCAGTGAACGGAGCTCACGCCACTGCACTCCAGCCTGGGTGACAGAGTAAAACTCTGTCTCAAAAATAAAATAAAATAAAATATGAATAAATAAATCAAATGCAAGCTCTGTGGAAGCAGAGAGCTTGCTTCATTTCATTTCATTTCATTCTCTCAATCATGCCTTCATTGGCAAACATTCAGGAGTTGCCACTCTGCTAGTGAAATAAGCCAGGGCCTGCTGTGGGTAGGCAGCACAGGGGATTTATGACGTGGAGGGACATGGAGGCTCATGTGTCTGTCTCATTCAGCACAGAATTCCCAATCCCTGGAACAGATCCTTGCACTTAGTAGATGCTCAGTGAGTACCTGTGGAAGGAATGAAAGAGTCTCTCTCTGCTTCCCACAGTTCATTTTGCTCACCTCCTAGCCCAACTCCCTCAGAACTCTGAGTTCTGCTCATTGTTCTCTGAGTCTAGAACATACTTCCAACCCCTCCTTTGCCAAGGGAACTGTAATTTGTTCTCCATCATTCAGCTCAAAGGGTTTCTTCTCCAGGTGCCTGCTCTGCAGTAGCAGTGTGGGCCCAGTCCCTGGACACAAGCCATCAGATTTGCCATATTGTATTGAAATGTTCTGCATATGCACAGCTATTTCATCCAACTAGAACTGGAAACTCCTCAAGAGTAGGGCTGTATCTTTTCTTTTTTCTTTTCTTTTCTTTTTTTTTTTTGAGACAGTCTTTCTCTGTTGCCAGGCTGGAGTGCAGTGGTACAATCTTGGCTCACTGCAACCTCCGCCTCCTGGGTTCAAGTGATTCTCCTGCCTCAGCCTCCCAAGTAGCTGGGACTATAGGTGTGCGTCACCAGGCCCAGTTTAGGGTTTCACCATGTTAGCCAGGATGGTCTCGATCTCTTGACCTTGTGATCTGCCTCCCTCGGCCTCCCAAAGTGCTAGGATTACAGGCATGAGCCACCACACCCAGCTAGGGCTGTATCTTTTCTGTCTTCATAGCCTAAGGACCCAGCACAGAATCTGGCTCCTCAAAGCAGCCTACATCTTTTTGATGTGCTTAAAGTTTACAGAGCATGACTCATGTGCTCTAAAACCTTTGGCTTCTCATTCGTTTATCCAGAAAATAATTATTGACCACATGCATAGTTTCTTATCTTGGGATCAGTGAATTTACAGAGTTTGTGAATTTGGATATAAAACATTTACATGTTTAATTTTAGTAACCTTGAACTAATAGTCAGCATTTCCATCAATTGTGAACATAGGCCTCCAAACCACAGTCGTGTTAGTAATACCCGTGACTTTTGTCAGATAGTTGCATGTCACATTATAGCTGTCGCAGGCCCTGTAAAATAGTGTTTATTCTCATCACCACCTCGAAATTACAGTAGTGGTTAAGTGTTAATAAAAGAACATATACATGTATCACAAATGTTTATGTTTTGATAACTGTTTCAACTATTTTTCAATATACCTGGTTTCTATTCATCTAAAGGCATCTATGCATCTAAAGGTATCGTTCTCACTGGATCCTCATTTCTCATCTTATACAAAAATCAACTCAAGATGGATCAAAAACTTAAATTTAAGACATGAATCCATAAAACTTCTACAAGATAACATCAAAAAACCCTTCTAGACATTGGCTTAGGCAAACACTTCATGCCAAAGGATCCAACAAAACAAAGATAAATAGATGGGACTTAATTAAACTAAAAAGCTTCTGCACAGCAAAAGAAATAATCAGCAGAGTAAACAGACAACCCACAGAGTGGGAGAAAATCTTCACAAACTATGCATCCGACAGAGGGCTAATATCTAGAATCTACAAGGATCTCAAACAAATCAAGGAAAAAAACCCCAAATAATCCCATCAGAAAATGGGCTGGGAACATGAATAGACAATTCTGAAAAGAAGATACACAAATGGCTAACAAACATATGAAAAAATGCTCAACATCACTAATTATCAGGGAAATGCAATTCCAAACCACATGATACCACCTTACTCCTGCAAGAATGGCCACAGTTTAAAAATAAAAAAAATAATAGATGTTGGGTATGGATATGATGGAAAGGGAGCACTTTACACTGCTGGTGGGAATGTCAACTAGTACACCCACTATGGAAAACAGTATGCAGAGTCCTGAAAGAACTGAAAGTAGATCTACCATTTGATCTGGCAATCCCACTGCTGGGTATCTATCCAGAGGAAGAGAAGTCATTACACAAAAAAGAGACTTGCATACACGTGTTTACAGTAGCACAATTTGCAATTGCAAAAATATGGAACCAGCCCAAATGCCCATCCATCAACAAGCAGATAAAGAAAATGTGGTATATTGCAGCCCTGTGTACAGTAGCAAAGACCTGGAACCAACCCAAATGCCCATCGATGATAGACTGGACAAAGAAAATGTGGCACATATACACCATGGAATACTATGCAGCCATAAAAAATGATGAGTTCATGTCCTTTGTAGGGACTTGGATGAATCTGGAAACCATCATTCTCAGCAAACTGACACAAGAACAGAAAATCAAACACCACATGTTCTCACTCATAGGTGGGTGTTGAACAACAAGAACATGTGGACTCGGGGAGGGGAACATCACACACTGGGGGCAGTTGCGGGGGTTTGGGGAGAGACAGCGGGGGGTGGAGAGGGACAGGAGGGATAACATGGGGAGAAATGCCAGATATAGTATGCACCTAAAGTTAAATAAATTAATTTTTAAAAAAAGAAAGAAAATGTGGTATATATATACCATGGAATGCTACTTGGCCATAAAAAGGAACAAAATAATGGCATTTGTGGCAACCTGGATGGAGTTGCAGACCATTCTTCTAAGTGAAGTAACTCAGGAATGGAAAATCAAACATTGTCTGTTCTCACTTATAAGTGGGAGCTGAGTTATGAGGATGCAAATGCATAAGTGATACAATGGACTTTGGGGATTCAGGGGGAAGGGTAAGAGGGTTAAAAGACTACACATTAGGAACAGTGCACGCTGCTTGGGTGTGAGTGCACCAAAATCTCAGAAATCACTACTTAAGAACTTTTCCATGTAAGTTATCCAGGTAACAGGTAGTAAATACCACTTGTTCCCCAAAAACCTATTGAAATAAAAAAAAGCAGATAGGCATGGTGTGGTGGCTCACATCTGTAATCCCAGCACGTTGGGAGGCCAAGGTGGGTGGATCACGAGGTCAGGAGTTCAAGACCAGCCTGGCTAACATGGTGTAACCCTGTCTCTACTAAAAATACAAAAATTATCTGGGCATGGTGGTGCATCTGTAATCCTGGCTACTCAGGAAGCTGAGGCAGGAGAATTGCTTGAACCTGGGAGGCAGAGGTTGCAGTGAGCTGAGATCATGCCATTGCACCCCAGCCTGGGCGACAGAGCAAGACTCTGTCTCAAAAAAAAAAAAAATAAAGAAAGAAAAAAACTAAAAATAAAAGCATTGTTTTGAGAAAAGTTCCATGGGCTTCACCAGAGGCCAAAGGGAGTCCTGACCCCAGAAGCCAGCCCTCTTCTGAGACCTGGGTCTACCAGGAACAAGAGTGATCTCGGCTCTCACAGCACTGCACTGGAATGTGTAAGAACAACTGCACAGATGAATACACAATACCACTTCACATCATGACAGCCTCTATGAAGAAAATACAAGAGGGTCACAGGCAAAGACTGAGACGGAAAAGAAAAACTGATTTGATGATGTGGCTGGGAAAGGCTCTTGGAGCAGAGGATATCTGAACAGAGATCTGGATGGTAAGGAGTGAACCATAGTGGGAGCAGAGGGAAGAGTGAACGGAACAGGGGCAATGTCAGCTCAAAGGCCCTGAGGCAGGCCTGAGATGGTTATGTGGCTGGGGGCCTTGAGGGAGGGAGATGAAGTGGGGAGCTTAGCTGGGCCGGTCTTACAGGATGTCTCTTCCAGTCCTGCCATGCCCCCTTCCCCAGGTGCTCAGCTCTGTGTCCAAGGAAGGCCTCTCAGATGGCCAGATGCACCTCCGGTACCCTCCCACAGAAATATACGAGTGTCCTTGGGTCTACCAACAGTCGGAGCCATTGGTTTTAAATCTTTGGCTGTATCCCTACTTGAACAGTTGGTTTTAGAATACTGAGTGTTTTTGAAAGGTAACATTTTAAAGTATTTGTGAACTGATATTTTTGTAATTCTAGAGCCATTTTTACCAGAAAACTCACCATTGAGTTCCGAGAGTAGTTCAGATGAATGCAAAATCAAGGCACAGCTAGGATGTAATTGCTTAACTAGCCTTCAGGTCACAGTGGCAAGACAAAATGGGGATTTCCTTTTAAAGCCACCCCTTGATGTCTACCATTTCCTCATAGTAAGGGGTGGGATAGATGGCTCTCCGTGTGTCTCCGGAGCTGCTCATATTGTTTCTTCTACTCAGCCACAGTAGACAAACTAGCAGTCCTTAATCACAACTGTGTCTCAGTTCTTCATAAACACGGTAACATGCTTTTCATTCTCAGCATGAATATTTCTAATTGCCTGTCAGATTAGAAATGTACAGCTTGCTCTCAATAACCCACTATAATTTTTGTGGTAACATACAACCCTAAGAATTGAATGCCTTCAGGAAGACCAATTAGTTCAAAAATACATTTTGCTTACATAAGAAAAACTCCCTTTCCTTCCAAATGCTCATGGAGCTCGGTGGTGGCTTTGTCCACACAGGTTCAACATGGAACTCCAGCTGTTTCCAAAAGTTACTGGTGGGATAATGTCACTGCAGCTCCATAAACTGGGGTGTGCTTCCACCTAGTGATCTGGACTCGTCTTATACAGAGGTAGAGGGCTATTTGAATGGTGGGCTCATTCGTGGATTCAATACTTAGTAAGCCCTAAACCACAGGGGCAGTATTTGGGGTGGGTCAGTTGCAATACCAACAGCTCATTCTCTTCCTGCAACGGACTCTCCCTCTAGTCCAGGAGATGACAGCAATTCACCAACATCTGCTTCCGTGTGCCACGTGGAGGGATAGACAATAGACAATCTCTCCTCTTCTCAGGAGATGGATAAAGGCCTTAGAGAGAGCCTGGACTTGGGAAATGATGGCGGGGACATGGCAGAGGCAACGATTCTGACTTAACACCTTGGTTTTGACTCATTCTTCAAAGTCTCTGCTTCTGTGACATGAAGCCAGCACAGGCTTCGCAGGAATACAGAATCGGATTAGAATCCCAGCTAAGCCGCAAAGCCCATTTTTGACTTGGGCAAGTGTATTACTTTATTTCTTCTCTGAGTCTCAGTTTCCTCATTTGTAAAACAGGGCCAATACTTTCAGGGCCGTTTTTCTGTTTTTTGTTTTGTTTTGTTTTGTTTTAGGAGAGGAATAATGGTTCTGAAGTTCAGAGAACCATGCCTGGCATACAGCATTTGCTCAATAAATGGTAGCTATTAATATTACGAAGCAAAACCCAAGCAGTAACTGGAAGACATTCAGCTCTCTAGGACCACACCCAACAAGGGAAAGGCAACATCTCAATAGCTGAGGGCGGCCATGAGCACCAGCAGGCCCGGAGTGATTCCCAGAGATGTGTTTGCTGAAGCTTTTTTAATGGCCTGCTTCTGGTATCATTTCACAGGCCCCCATGTTTGCAGGTTTGAGCTGACCTGCCAGATCCCAGGCCAGTGCTATGACTGCCAAGCAGTGCAGGGTGGAGGTACGTGCCCGTGCCAGGGAGAGGGGGGCATTGATGGATGTGAAGGAGACCAAGGGAGATTTTGCAGGCCAGATAGATTTTTGCAGCCTATTGATTTTGGAAGCCCATTTGCAGAACTCATTTGAGGGCTTGTCCAAGAGGCCTGTCCACAGCATGGAGCCTGGAAAAATGAGGCGGAACGCTTGTTAATTCTTTCTGTGGCTCTGAGGCCACTGGGATGTGCCAGCCCCTGCTCCATCAACCTCAGGGCTCATTCCACTCCTGTGCTCCTCCAGGCCTCCAGGGGACTCAAGTGGGGTAGCAACTCCCTGCCCAAGTTACAGGAAAGGCAAGTGTATGAACAGGCCAGGAAGCCCCTGAGGCCAGTTCCACAGATTGTATGTTACACTTGATTCTATTTTTTTACTACATTTTCCTCTCTGCATAAAAATGCTCTTCTTAATATTCAAGAGGTGGGTAAGACCTTAAGCTTGATAAATCCTATGAGCAGCTCAGCCCTCCAGCGTGTCAATCACTGCACCACGCCGCCAGCGCCCGTTCAGAACAAGCCACTCAGTCAGTCATGCTGTTGTTGCCCAAAACTACACTTAGGTTCCTACATTTTTCTGTGCAGAGGGGGCAGACTCAAATGAAAGGCAGCTAGAATTATTCTAGGTTTTACCTATGGACTATAATGTGCATTATAACCTCCAAGTTGCCAACTTTGAAAGAGGCATATTCGCTTTTTTTTTTT
>NW_016107711.1:1274580-1334552 GCF_001604975.1 Cebus imitator
CGATCTCGGCTCACCACAACCTCCGCCTCCTGGGTTCAGGCAATTCTCCTGCCTCAGCCTCCCAAGTAGCTGAGATTACAGGCACACGCTACCATGCCCAGCTAATGTTTTGTATTTTTAGTGGAGATGGGGTTTCACCATGTTGACCAGGATGGTCTCGATCTCTTGACCTTGTGATCCACCCGCCTTGGCCTCCCAAAGTGCTGGGATTATAGGCGTGAGCCACCGCGCCCGGCCCTGTTTGTTTGTTTTTTTAAGAGAGACTCACCCAGGCCGGAGTGCAGCACCACTGTCCCAGCTCACTGCAGTTTTAAACTCCTGGGCCCAAGTGATCCTCCTGCCTCAGCCTCCTGAGTAGCTGGGCCTACAGCCACATGCCACCATACTCGGCTAATTTTGTTTTTCCACCTTGACTTCCCAGAGTACTGGGATTATAGGTGCAAGCCATTGTGCCCGGCCCTCTCTGCATCTGAGGTCACCATCTGGGATTGTTACCTACTTCCTGGGACTGCTGTAAAGTTTATTTCATTGACTGTAAAGGGCCCCATTATTAAACTAAGAAATAAAAATTATGATCAATCAGACCAGACCTTTAGGGATGGCATTTTTTTTTTTTTTTTTTTTTTTTTTTTTTTTTTAGAGAGGAATGACACAAGGCTTTCTTATCACTTAGGAAAGGGATTGACAAACTATTGGTCTGCCATTGATCGTCCTATGACCCATGAGCTTAGAAGGCTTTTATATTTGTAAATGGCTACCCCCCCAAAAAATAAAACAATGATAGTTGGTGATGCCCGAAAATCATATGAAATTCTGGCCAGGCATGGTGGCTCCTGCCTGTAATCCCAGCACATTGGAAGGCTGAGACAAGAGGATCACTTGAGCCCAGGAGTTCAAGACCAGCCTGGGCAACATGGTGAGACCCCATCTCTACAAAAATAAAAAAATTATGGAGGGGTGATGGCACACATCTGTAGTCCCAGTTACTTGGGATGCCGAGGCAGGAGGATCCCTTGAGCCCAGGAAGTCGAGGATACAGTGAGCTGCAATGGCACCACTGCACTCCAGCCTGGGTGATGGAGTGAGAACCAGTCACTTAAAAAATAAATTAAAAAGGAAATTATATAAAATTCTCATTTCAGTGTCCACAAATACAGGCCTCTAGAATGGAAACAGCAGTGCTCGTCCATTTAGGCACAATGGATGGTGGCTTTTGCACCGTAACAGCGGACCTCAGGAGCTGCCCCCAGACCGCCTAACCCACAAAACCTGAAATACTCTCTGGCCCTTCCTAGAAAAATTTTGCCAATCTCTAGCTTAGAATAACTATTTCATGCTTATTAAGATAGCTCTTTTAAGCTTAGATGGACCTTGATTTTTAAAAATCATATACCACTCTTTTGCATTTTAATGAAATGGGGAATATAAATGAATTATATTGGCTAAGGTATGCCCAAATCTTCTTCTCATTCAGAGCCCTATGCTTCTCAATCTTCTTTTAAACTAAGAGTTGTCACCATCCATGTTTTCTCACACAGTATCATTCTCTGTGGCTGCTAGAGAAATAGCATCCTCATTCTGTTAGTGATGTAGCTTTTCTTTAAAAAGTGCTCCTCCTATTCACAATAGCAAAGACATGGAGTCAACCTAAATGCTCCTCAATGGTAGGCAGGATAAAGAAAATGTGGTACATATATACCGTGGAATACTACACAGCCATAAAAAAGAATGACATTATGTTCTTTACAGGAACACAGATGGAGCTGGAGGCTGTCATCCTTAGCAAACCAACAGAACAGAAAACCGAATACTCCATGTTCGCACTTATAAGCGGGAGCTAAATTATGAGAACACATGGACACAGAGGGGAACGGTGGGCACTGGGGCCTGCTTGAGGCTGTAGGGTGGGAGAAGGAAGAGGAGCAGGAAAAACAACCATTGTGTACTAGGTTCAGTGTCTGGATGACAAAATAATCTGTACCACAAACCCGTGTGACATGAGTTTACCTATATAACAAACCTGTACATGTGCCCCTGAAACTAAAATAAACATTAAAAAGAAAAAAAAGAAAGAAAGAAAAAAGTGCTCCTCTATCCTCTCTGGGACTTTTGTCCAAGTCTTTGACCCCGAAGTGCTAATGTTCACACGCAGCAGTAACAGCCATATCAGGCTGTGTGACTGACAGCTAGGATAAAATCATGCCAGTCTTCCTATAAAGTTAAACCGTGTGTGTGTTGGAGACACGTGCAAGCTGGAATCTAGGAGACACAAGACTCGGCATGTTGCCGGGCACGGAGGAATATTCAACATATATGATGATCCCTTCCCCCTGCCCTGACTCATTTTTTCTGTGCCCAAGTCTCTGATGAGATTGTTAGGTTGCAAGTCGTAGGGACCAGCTCCAGTGGACACAAGGAATTCCTTGTAAAGCTGGAGGTTCTAGCAGAACTAAAGGAAAGGCTGAAGGTTGTAATCTTGGAAAATACTGGAACCAGGTCGACTCTTGGGTCTTTTTCTTCTTTCTCTCTTCTTCTTTCTTTTTTTTTTTTTGAGACAGAGTTTTGCCCTTTCACCCAGGCTCAGGCTGGAGTGTAATGACATGATCTCAGCTCGCTGCAACCTCCACCCGCTGGGTTCAAGAGATTCTCCTGCCTCAGCCTCCCAAGTAGCTGGGATTATAGGTGTGTGCCACCACGCCTGGCTAATTTTTTTATTTTTGGTAGGGACAGGGTTTTGCCATGTTGGCCAGGCTAGTCTCAAACTCCTGACCTCAGGTGATCCACCCACCTCCGTCTCCCAAAGTGCTAGGATTATAGGCGTGAGCCACTGTGCCCGGCCAACCCTTGGATCTAAGTCATGAGAACCAGGGGACTTTCACTTGCTGGTGTCACATCAGTCCATTTGTTCAGACCTGGTCCAGGTCAGAGAGCAGCAAAGCAGCTTTGAGGACGGGCCTCAATTCCAGCTGTGGGTGGAAAGGAGGAAAGAGCGTCACATGTTGGATGAACGGGTCTTGCTGGGCATCCTCAGTCCCCCACAGAGGGTGCTGAGTGAGGAAATCCATGAGGGCTTACAAAGCCATTTCCAATTCCCCTGGCCACAGGAAGGAGAACCAGCTTGGCAGTTTACAGGCACTCAGCAGACTGAAACGATGACCACAAGGCAGGCTGGCTGCCTCCCATGTCTGACTACGGCAGGGTAGGAAATAACATGAATAAAATGACTCGGCTGCAAAAGTGATCGGTCATCAATAACAATGACCATAGCATTCTGGGGCCCCATGCAGTGCCCTTGGGAAAGCAAAGAAATCCCCCACCTGGAGGCAGTTCCTATGGAGCCAAGGTGGCACAGTGTCTTTGTGAATTCTGTTGGGAAGCCATCCTTGATCCTGGCTGAGTTAGAGGGCTCTGTGCTCCCAAGGTCCTTTGCTCCTCCTTCACTTTTCACCTTGTGCCACTTTTCACTAGCCTGACTCCCGATTGTACTCTCAGGGGTCTTCAGGAAAATAGAACCGGTAGGATATGTGTGTGGCTGGGGGCGGGGAGAGATAGAGACTTATTCTAATGAATTGGCTCTCAGTTAGAGGCTGGCAAGTCTGAAATCTGCAGGATGGGACCCAGAGAAGAGCCCAATGGTGCGCTTCAAGTCTGAGGGCCACTGGCTGGCAGGATTCCCTCCTGCTCAGAGGAGGTCCATCTTCGTTCTGATCAGACCTTCAGTTGATTGGGTGAGGCCTACCCACATTGCGGAGGGCATCTGCTTCACTCAAAGTTCACTGATTAAGTGGTTTTTGTGTTGTTTTTGTTTTGAGACAGAGTCTAGCTCTGTTGCCCAGGCTGGAGAGCAATGGCACGATCTTGGCTCACTGCAACCTCTACCTCCTGGGTTCAAGCGATTCTCCTGCCTCAGGCTCTTGAGTAGCTGGGATTACAGGTGCGCACCACCGCATTTGGCTAATTTTTATAAAAGTAGAGATAGGGGTTCACCATATTGGCCAGGCTGGTCTCAAACTCCTGACCTCAGGTGATCCGCCCACCTCGGCTTCCCATACTGCTGGAATTACAGGTGTGGACCAACCACACCTGGTCTGATTTAAATGTTAATATCATCCAAAACACCCTCACAGAAACATCCAGAATAATGTTTGGGCATATATCTGAGCACTGTGGCTCAACCAAGTTGACACAGAAAATTAACCATCACACTCACCCTGTTGTGAGGACTTCTCAGTGTAGCGGGCAGCAACGGGAAGCATGTTTGCTTTGTTACATTGGTAATTACTAGCTTAGTACATGTTGGTAGGGAAAAAATGAATGACAAGAAGTGCCAGCTGCATGTCAGTCTGGGGGTTCAGGCATCTGCCTCTGTATTTCAGAGCAGGGAGCAGTTTCTTGGGGGCAAAGATGACCCAAAACTGTTTCCATACAAGGAGGCCTGGACCTGGGTTTTGAAGGCACACTGGGATTCAGAGAGGTAGAAAGTATCCATCCCCGCTGGAGGGAATGCACCCGCCCCACACCTGTGTATTGGGTGCCCATCATGTCCTGAGCGCTGTGTACACAGGACCTGCTGTGGGGCTCAGATGGTGGGGTGGAGCGCAATATGAATGGTGGAGGCCAGCTTCTGCAAGGCCTTAGAGTAAGCTGGAAAAAGTTCTCAGTTTTTACAAACAGAATCCTGTCCAAGCTCTAGAAGGTTTATTTGGTTATCCTCGCCCCAACTTTTCTCAAGCTGGGGGTGGCCAGTTTATTGGGTGGACCTCCAAGGGTTGGTCTCGCAGACCCTCCAGGTGGTTCCTATCTTCAGGCCCAATTTACAAGCCTACGTGAGGAGCGGGTGGATACCCAGTCCTGCTGCAGCCTCTGAGAACGCGAAGGCAGAGAACTGGCCCTGGGAAGGAGGGCTCCCGGGGCAGGAAGATGCTGGGAGGCCCAGCGGGCAGCTGGCCTGCTTGGTGTAGAAACAGCCCGGAATTTCCACGCAGAGAGCCAAGTCTGGAAGCAGCCCTCACAGCGTCTCTTCCAACTGTTTGGGCAGCCAGGGAGCACTGTGCCAGGGACAACACTGACAAAGTGACCCGGAGGAGCGTCGGAATCCACACTCGCCCCCGGGGGGTCTGGCTGCCGGTCAGCAACAACACCCGTGGAAGCAATAGCAGGAAGGGGCTCTGGGACTCCGGGGGAGCGCGGAGAGCCACATCCGCTGTACCCACGTGGCGAGCAGGCTTGCGGACAGGGAGAGGAGGCCTCCAGCTCCCCATCCTGTAAACGGTGCCATCTTTTGTGCCGGTTCAAGACTTCGTGCTGTTTGTCAGGAACAGAAGTGCTCATCTCGACCAGCTCTTCCAGGTAAAACTTATTTTTGAGGGAAAAGTTATTTTCAGGTACAATAGGCAACCTTTGTTGGTCTGATTCCATTCAGAAGTGACTCCTTTCCCAAAAACAGTAACGTTAAAAGTCCCAACCTCCATTGGCCTTACAATGAAGGGCACATTAGTTCAGGTCTCTCTGCATAAGACAAGGGTGACCTCAATTTATGGGAGCCAGGGCCGCCCCCATGGGCAGTATCTTGGTCCTGGGAAGCCAAGCTCAGCAGAGGAACTGGGGTAGGGACAGTGCTTTATAAACCATGCCCTCTGGAAGGTCACAGAACTTTTCTCTTCAGCCTCATAACACTTCCTCCTAAACTAGTTCCTCTTCCTGATTCCCCAGCTCTGTTAATTCAGTTTAATTATTTTATTTTATTTTATTTTATTTTATTTTATTTTATTTTATTTTATTTTATTTTTGTGACAGAGTCTCGCTCTGTAGTCCAGGCTGGAGTGAAGTGGCGTGATCTCAGCTCACTGCAACCTCCACCTCCTGGGATCAAGCGATTCTCCTGCCTCAGCTTCCTGGGATTCCTGCACCACCACTCTCACTAATTTTTTTACTCTTAGTAGAGACAGGGTTTCACCTTGTTGCCCGTCCTGGTCTCGAACTCCTGACCTCGTGATCTGCCCACCTTGGCCTCCCAAAGTGCTGGGATTACAGGCTTGAGCCACTGCGCCCGGTCAACTCAGTTTAATTATTTAACAAGTATTTATTGAACACCTACTATGTGTCAAGCAGTGTTGTGGGCTTTTGTGATACATCAATGAACAAAATTGATAAACATCCCTGCCTTAATAGAGCTTGCATTCTAGCTGGAGGTGGAGGCCAGGGAGATGGAAGAGAAACCATAAACATAGTCAATGAGTATGTTAGAGATCGTGTTCACATATGAACAGTGTAATGGGGCGACAAAGTAGGGCCGGCGTGAGCAGCATCTGAGGCCTGAGGACAGGGACCAAGGGCAGGGCAGGTGACAGCATTAAACAGAGTAGGCGGGCATCACACTGAAAATGCGCATCTCAGAACTGAGTAACTGGCCAAGCATCCGCTGCTGGATTCTGAGATGCACTTACTTTCAGGGCAGGCCTCCCATGGGCTGCTCACAGCACTGCAGGGATGTGAGGCTCGTTCCTGGGAGACACAGGGCTACTCAAGGTGCCCCACAGCCTTGCCAGACTTTCTCAGAGCCACCTGCAGATTACGACACTCCCACCCAACCTTCCTGCCATCTCTCCTTTGCTGGCATCAGATGAGTCTCCCAGCCTCTCCTTGCTCCTGCCTCATTTTCTTTCGCTGGAGTGGCTCCTAAGAATTCTCTCGACCAGCTAAGCCCACTGTGGCAACTGCCTCTTGGAGAAGCCTGCTAACCCACCAGGTTAGGGCTCATTGAGAAGGTGGGACCGGAGCGTTGAGCCATGCGTGAATTGGAGTGCTCGCTGGCGCCCTCCTCTGTTCCGGAGTTGCCAGATCTTGTCCATCACCCCAGAAACAGATCCTGCATATAACCTCTTTGTGCTTTTCCCACCATATAACTCTTTGAGGGTCTTGTTATGTCCCCTAGGCCATTGCCCCGCCACCATCCTCTTCCTTCTCACCCCTGCAATCCATGCTTCTCACTGCTTCCAGGTGACCCTCCTAAGTCATGGCCTGATCTTGGTGCTGCCCTGCTCAGAAACCTCCAGTGACTTTCTGCAGTTTAAGGGTTAACCCCTAGCAACTTAGCCTGACATCTGAGGCCAACCACATCCATCTCCAGTGGGCCTTCTCAGCACTGCAGAGAGCTCCAGGTGTTAGAGCTGGACAGGATCGGGCTATGGAACTCTGCCACCTCCACACAGCTCCTCTGCATTTCTGCCAGGTGATCACCCAAGCTGTGTTTGAATGCCTTCATTGACTGAAACCCCATTTCTCCCTAGCTCACATCTTCCTGAAGAGTCAACATGCTGGCCCTGGTTCTGCCCCTTGAGCTGTATGGGGAAGACCCCTTCCCTCCCACGGCAGCCCTTCACTAGGTGGAAGTCAGTGATTCTGTCTCGCATGAGTCATCATTTTTTGTCATGACCTGTCTAGCATGGAAAAAAGATGCCAACCATGTCTCCTATGAAGTGATCTCAAATCCCAGCCACCCAGACACTCTCCACTGTATACACTTGTATTTGCTTCCTTGGACTGCCTTGACAAAGTTCCACAGGCTGAGTGTTACGCAATAGAAAGGTGTTTCTCCCAGTTCCAGAGGCTCAGAAGTCTGAGACCAAGGTATTGGCCCGTTTGGTTTCTACTGAGCCTTTCTCCCTGGCTTGCAGATGTCTGCCTCCTCTCTGCGTTCTCAGCCGGCCACTTCTCTGTGCATGTGCCTCCCTGGTGTCTCTTTTTGTGTCCAAATTTCCTCTTTTTATAAGGACACCAGTCATGTTAGATTAGGGCCCATCAGAATGGTCTCATTTTATCTTAATTACCTCTTTAGGGTCAGGCACAGTGGCTCACGCCTGTAATCTCAGCATTTGGGAGGCTGAAGTGGGTATATCACTTGAGGCCAGGAGTTTGAGACCAGCCTGGCCAACATGGTGAAACCCCGTCTCTACTAGAAATACAAAAATTAGCCGGGCATGGTGGTAGGCGCCTATAATCCCAGCTACTCGGGAGGCTGAGGCAGGAGAATCACTTGAACCCGGGAGACAGAGGTTGCAGTGAGCCGAGATTGCGCCACTGCACTCCAGCCTGTGAGACACAGAGAGACTGCATCTCAAAAAACAAACACCTTCTTAAAAGCTCTATCTCCAAATACAGCCACCTTTTGAAATACTGGGGGTTAGGACTTGAACATATGAATTTTGAGGAGAGACACAATTCAGCCCACAATGAAACTATAGTTAGGTCTGTATGCCCCAAAAGCATTGCGCCTCATAGAGAACGTAGTAACCCAGAGTGGTTGTCCAGTGTGGACAGGACAGGCCTCTCTGTTCTCTCTGCACAGTGTGACCTGGGCCTGCAGCTGATTGCTTCAACAACCTGCCATCCTGTGCCCCAGCTGAACTGATAGTGACCAAACCATTGAGTCCCAGGTACACAGGCTGTGGCTGAGCAAATGTATTCATTCCTACATTTGAGCAATTAGGTCAAAAGGCAGGCTGTATTGTCGTTTACCGTATTAGGTTGGGCTGCCTTGTTCCCGCACTCCTGGCTCTTCCTGGATCCAGATAGGGTCTGTAGTTTCTCCATTCCTCGTCCACCAGCTGACATCACCTCACCTGGAATATACACATGCCATTCGGAGTTGCTACAGAGGATGCCAAATGGTTTCTGGACAACACAAGCATTGGGAGACAGTCACTGGGAGCCCCCTCCAGACTAACCCACGCTTTGATGACCCCCCAGGGCTGCAATCCACCGGCCAGGGATCCAGCTGGCCATTGCATCTCCCAGTCCAGTCTCTGCCCTTGCACCCCATTACCCATGGATAGCTCCAATCCAGGGAGACCCAATTACTGGCCTCCTATAGACATTGCTCCTGTGTTTCCCTTTCTGTGCCTTGATGTGAACCAGTCTTCCAGGAACACTTCCAGCAGAGGCCACAGCTCAATGGGACATGCTCTGAACTCCAGCTCCCTGGGTTTTTCCCCTCTCTGTGCTATGGTTTCTCCGTCTGTAAAATGGGGGTAATAGTAACCTCATAGGAATGTATGGGGATTAAGGGAGTTGGTACATGTGAGAGTTCTAGAACCATGACTCTTCATACTGAGCACCCACTGAGTATTAACTAACGTTATCAGAGACTGCAAAGCACAAGTGCTGAGAAGCTAGCTCTGGGACAGACTATTAACCACTGTAGGACCAGGGCAGTTTATTTCATTTCACTGGGCTGCAGTTTTCTCACCTGTATGAGAACTGGGGAGAATAATAGCACCTACCACATAAGGTTGCTACCAAGATTAAATGAGTTAATCAAGCAGAGCCCTGGGCAAGGTGCAGGCATGTTCTCTGCCCCTGTGTTTGTTGGGCAGGGTTATTAATGTTCTTTTCCCTGTTGCTGACTATTGAAACCAGAGCCCTCCTCAAGAGCCCACTTCACTGTCACCCTAGCAAACACATACTAAATGCCTACTCTGCCTAAGGCAGTGTGCTATTTAACTTTTTATTCTAAAATAATTTTAAACTCACAGTTGAGAAAACATTGCAAGAATAATACAGAGAGGACCTCCACATACCCTTTACCTGCTTTCACCAGTCTTTACCATCTTGGGACATTCCCCACTCTCTCTTTCTCTGTCTTTATTGGTTGCGGACATCATGGCCCTTTACACCCATGCATCTGTTTGTGTTTCCTAAAGGCAAGGCTATTGTCTTAGGAAACCATAGGACAGTTGTCAGATTCAAGAATTTAACATGTATGTTTTATCTAATCCATAGTTCATCTTCTAAGTTTGTCCACTGTCCCAATTATATCTCTTACGGCACTTTTTTATCCAGTCCAGAATCACACACTACATTTAGTTACCATGTGGGCTTAAGAATTTATGATCCAACCACAAACAAGGCCTGAAGTCCCATCTCTAATATTTATAAGGCCTAGGCAAGAGCATTAAAAGACATCCATGTTCCAAATGTCTAACTATTTTAAGGTTATTTTTTAAACTATTAATAGGTTCTCTCTGCCTACCTGGACAAATATAACTTTATAACAACCTGGAAGTCCATGTTTGAATGTGGAATTATTGACCCCCTTTGGGTTGTGAGCTGGAATTGATGGTTTGGGAAGAGTTAGGCTCCTGTCCCTGGCCTGTAACCCGTCCTTCTCTTTCCATCCGATGCAAACTATACCATATGGGGCCTTGCCTGCACACAAGTGGACTGCCTAGTCTCATTCCCAGTTTCTGTCCATACCCTACAAATGGCTGCCCTCGGCCCACCACTTAGACTCAGGGGTGTGATGTGATCCACTCTTGGGAGGGCCCACATGGAGGAGAGGATCACAGAGGTCCTAGCTGTAGGCTTCTCAGATCCACTGAGGCTGAGAATGTTGGTCCCTGGCTTCTGTGGCAGGACTTGACTAATGGGGAGGAGACAGGGGCTCCAGATGGGCATGTCCTTCTGGCCTCACAGATTCCTCACCCTGTGGAGTGAGATTCTATTGAAGAGACCCAGAGTAGGATTCTTAAACAGGGGTCCCAGACTAGGGATTCCTCCTGCCAAGGTCTACGGACGGTACTGAAAATATGATCTCTGTCTTCAAGAGCTTTCAGTCTACCAGAGAAGACAGACAGGTAATTATACCCATGAGGTCAGTGCTCAGGTGGAGGCGAGCCTACTGTGTTATTACTACATGTTCAGAAGGGCCCTCTTCTTCCTCTAAACCAGCAGCCTTTTACTAATTCCTCTGCAGTGACAGCAACCTTATCATTTGGGTAGGAAAATGTATGTATGTATGTATGATTCCCCACCTCCCGGCTTGTCTTGATGACAGGAATCATGTGTTTTGCTCTGTATATCTTAGCACTTAGTATGGTGTCTGTCAGAGTTGATACTCAGAAAATAGGAACGGAATGAATGAACAAATGCACAGCTGATTTACAGAAAGGATGGATGGATGAATGAATGGATGAATGAATAGATGTATGGATATGTGGATAATTAGATAGGTGGAGGATTTGGATGGATGGATGGATAGATTGTTAGGCAGGTGAGTGGGTGGCTAGACAGACAGAAGGACAGATGAATGGATAGGTATATGAGTGGATGGGTATATGTATTTATGGACAGGTGGATGGATGGGTGATGGTGAATAGATGTTTAAAGGAGTGGATGATGGATGAATTGCTGATTTGATCTTTCCTGAGCAGCAGAAGAAGGGAAGGGCAATGACAAGTCCTGTTAGTTGTTAGAGGGGTCCTGAGCTGGTCATGTGACTGGCCAAAGTCACTAGAGGATGTCAGCAGCGGAGCTAGAAAGAGAACCCAATGTTCTTGACTCTAAGAATCATCACTTCTGCCATGAAATGGAGCAGTTTCAACCTACAGCATCATAAAGCCCAATACTCCATTCTCCACTTGTATAGACCCTCCCGCTGGAGTTGCTGGTGCCTTCCCTGGCCACTTTTTCTATGACATCCTACCTTTTTGTTCAGCTCAAGCACCTGCTTCCTCTGGGAGCCTCCGCTGGTCACCCCTCCTGTTCTGGCACCCACAGTAGCATTTAGGTGCAGGGCATTGCTTTCCTGAGCCTCCACTTAGCATACACACCCTGGGCACCTTTATTCTTGCTATCTACCTGCACACTATGTCTTATTTCCACAACTAGACCAGGTCTGTGTTATCTGCCCCTGTAGCACCTGCCCCAGAACCTGTCTGCTCCTCGGAACATCTCTGATTGGTGAGCCGCAGAACTAGTCAGGTTGTAGCACCCTATGAAGCCGTGAAATTGGGTCATCTACAACGTATCTCTCCAAGTTTTCAAGTGAAACCTCTTGCTACATGCCTAAGAATTGCAGCACTTAAAAAATCTCATTAGCCATCCCTGCCATCACAGCTTTCAGCAAAAACTTAGAGCATAAAAACCCATCCACCACATGCCCCCAAATGATTCACAGATTTAGTGCGGCAACAAAGACTAGGAACCGGCCACATGCAATAATAAAAAGAAAAGACAAAGAAGATTAATTGCTTTTGGAAACAAAAGACCACCATCAGGACAGTGATAGTATGCACCAGTGGGAAGGCATTTTTAGAAACACCATATTAGTAGTCACAGAGCTGGGCCGAGGCTCCCACTGAGCCATCAAAGAGCCGAGTCATGTGGCCGGTAACTGGGCTGGTGGGGGAAGGTCTAATAATAGTCCTGTTCTTGCTGGCTTTGCACATTTTGGCATCAAAATGTCCCCACCAGGGGCTGCCCCTGGGGAGGCTGGCAAGCAGCCAGGTGACCCCACCAGAGACCAACTCAGCTTCTGAATGTTCTTAGGGGTCCAGGAGGAGGGAGGCCAGGGGGAGAAGGGATGGTTGGTGGCCTTGCATGCAGACCCAGAAACAGAAAGCAAAGGAGAGCACACACTGCAAACTCTCCCGGCTCCCTCCCAGGTCTCTGGGCCAGATTCCCCCACCCCTTTTCCCTCCCACTGGGACTGGCGGCCAGCTCTCCAAAGAGAACCAGGACAGGAAGCGGCAGCAGGCCTGCAGCTGGGTGCTGGAAAGCCAGGCCACAGGAGGCTGAGCAGGGGGGGAAATTTACTTTGGATGTGGGACCCAGATGGGGCGGGTATGGGGAAGGGGTGAAGAGGAGATCAAGGCAAGATAAGAAGGATGCTGTGATTTAACTAGAAGGGAGGAGGGAATTCAGGGCTGAGAGTGTTAAATCTCTCTCACAGCAGCTGCTGAAGCCACCCTCCTTCCTCTGCAAGCCTGTTGGCACAATACACATGTGCTCCCCAGGCACAAGAACACTGCAACTCAGCTGGTCTGTGGTCTGTAACTGCCCTGTCTAATATGGCAGCCACAAGAGGCCACTGAGCCCTTGAAACGTGGTTCATCCAAATTGAGATGTACCCTAAGTGTAAAATACACACAGAATTTCCAAGAGCTAGTATGAACAAAAGAATGCACAATATCTCTCAAGTACGTCGGTCTTGATTACATATTGAAATAATATTTGCATACAGGGATGAAAAGATATACACATTCATTTCACTTGCTTTTTGCTTTCTTGAACATGGCGACTAGAAAACTGAAAATGACACAGAAGGCTCGTGTTTATGGCTCACGTTATATTTCCATGGGTCAGCACTGATCTATGACCTGATTCACCACCTCTACTTTCAAGTTCCAATGACTCAATTCAAGGAACACCTGAGAAGCACAATGCATTGAGGATTTAAAGATGCTCTCAACACGTGGCTGCATATTAGAATCACCTGTCAAGCGTTCTCCAAACCCCCCCCATCCGGCTGCACCCTAGACTAATTTTGTCAGAATCCCCAGGTGTGGGACCTGGCAGGCATCTTCCTTTAAATCTCTCCAGAGGATAAGAATGTGCAGTCAGTTTGAGAAGCAGGGGCTTAAAATAGGGCAGCTGGCCCTCAGGGGCTGCACATTAGGCAGGACAGAGAGATCTGAAAACTATGGGACATCGTTGTCAGTGCAGGTGAAGCAGACCAAGGCCAGGGAAGAGGGGTGAGGAAGACCTGGCTCCATTTAGGAATTAGGGCAGAGTGGGATGTTTTGTTTTTTAGGTTTTTTTGTTTTTTGTTTTTTGTTTTTTGAGACAGTCTTACTCTGTTGCCCAGGCTGGAGAGCAGTGGCGCAATCTCAGCTCACTACAACCTCCGCCTCCCAGGTTAAAGCGATTTTCCTGCCTCAGCCTCCTGAGTAGCTGGGATTACCGTTGTGTGCCACCACACCCGGCTGATTTTTGTAGTTTAGTAGAGACAGGGTTTCACCATGTTGGCCAGGCTGGTCTCGAGCTCCTGATCTCAGGTGATCCTCCCACCTTGGTCTCCCAAAGTGTTGGGATTACAGGCGTGAGCCACTGTGCCTGGCCCAGCGTGGGATTTGGATATGGCCCTGACTTGGGAGCTGTGCAGGTTGAGGTGGGTCGAGGGATGAGTTTTCAGGCATTGAGGATGCTGTGGACAAAATCAAGGCAGAAGGTGCCCCAGGGAGGGAGGACAATGGGAGGATGGGAGTCTCTGCTTTACCTGGAGTCCAGGAGGAGGTGAGTCTCAGGAAGGAATAGAAGCTGGAGAGGCAGCTCCTACAGGCCCTGGAGCACTGGGATTCAGGGCTGGGAAGACCTGCAGAAGCGCTGAGTAAGGAAGTCATGTGATCTAACTGGGCTTTAGAAGGTATCTGATTTGGGGGACAGATTAGATGGGGAAGAGGAGAGGAAAGGAATTGGTGGGACAGACCAACATCCTCTCGCATGCAATGGCCTCTGGCTGAGGGGCCGCCCCTCCTGGCTCCCCAAATCAGCTGCTGCCCCTCAAGGGTGCCCCTGCCCTTCTTGCCCAGCTCTAGGTCAGCCCACAGCAGGCACTTGTTAAATGAACCAAATGCTCAGAGTTTCAGAGAGACGCTGCTCCTGCAGCAGTCTGCCTCCTTGCTGGTCCCTGGACACAAAGTATGACCTTCAGTTTGCCCAATGTTCCTGGCCTTTTCCCACAATGAAGCAGCCCGGGAAGGCACTGTGTGCCCACAGTGACCCTGCAGTGGGCAGCTAAGGGCCCCTGGGATTCCAAAGGACAGGCCTCAAAATGGTGCCCTCGCCCACCATGCCGTTGTTCCCATTCACAGTTTTTGGCCCTGCTGGAGGACTAGACGTTTCCATTTTTCAGGGTTTTGCTGCTTTTCCTCACAAGTGGCAAACGTGGGCCCTCCCACCTCTTCCCCAACTTTGCATTTCCTAATTTGTAAAAACATCTCATCTGCCATAAAGTAGGCCATTACAGTCTTTTTTTTTTTTTTGCTCTATCCCTCACACTGGAGTGCAGTGGCTTGATCTGGGCTCACTGCAACCTCCACTTCCCAGGTTCAAGCAATTCTCATGCCTCAGCCTTCCAAGCAAGTAGCTGGGATTACCGGCACCACACCTGGCTAATTTTTGTATTTTTAGGAGCGACAGGGTTTCACCATGTTGGCCAGGCTGGTCTTGAACTCCTGACCTCAAGTGATCTGCCTGCCTCTGCCTCCCAAAGTGCTGAGATTACAGGTGTGAGCCACGGCTCCTGGCCTTCTGAGCATCACTTTGATGGCAGTGGAGGGGTAAAGGAGTAAAGGAACCTCTCTGCTTCAGCTTGTTGAAGTATTTGATAATGCGTCTCCCAAGAGAAGGCCTCAGTAGGCCTCTATCTGCTGCGGTCTGTCCACCTGGGGCTAAGGCCCTTGCAAATAAATGTGGGCCTTTCAGGCTGCCTCAGGGTCTAGCAGCGTGCCGGCTCTAGCCCGGCCCAGAAGAAGCAAATGGCAAATATGGGGGTCATTATGGTCTTTAATAAAAACTTGTTCCTGTAACCTGTGGACAAGGTTCAAAGAACTATCTATTCATTGTATACCTTTTGCTAAAACAACCGCCCCCCTTTGCATCGGGCTGTCTGCCACGGAGGCATTTATCATTTCTTGAATGGCAGAATTCCTCTTGGAACACCTGGTTTTCTTTCAGAAGGAAGCTGAGCCTTTCCCCTGAAGCTAGCCACTCTTGCATGCCGACTATAATCTGCTTACTCCAGTCCCCAGTGCCTGAGCAGAAACCAGCTCAGGGAATTAAGTCCTGGGCGACGCTAATAGGATTTAGCCTGAAGAATAGAGTCCGTATCCTATTCAAGAACTGAGTACCTGGTGCAGTGCTGAGACCGTCTGGCTCCCTTGGTCTGGATTATCCAGGCTTCTGGGTTTCCTTTTTTCTTTTCTAGCCATGTAATGCATTGGGTGCTGCAACAGAGAATGGTCAGGCCCAGAGAAAAGGAATTAAGCTTTAACCCACCCACTAAGCCGTAATTAGGAATAAAGAAATCAAGGAGGGGATTGGTACCGTCTACTAAAACAGGGACAGGGGCGAGCATGGTGGCTCATGCCTATAATCCCAGCAATTTGGGAGGCTGAGGCGGGCGGATCACAAGGTCAGGAGTTTGAGACCAGCCTGACCAACATGGTGAAATCCCGTCTCTACTAATAATACAAAAAATTAGCTAGGTGTGGTAGCACACACCTATAATCCCAGCACTTTGGGAGGCTGAGGCGAGCAGATCACGAGGTTAGGACCAGCCTGACCAACACGGTTGAAACCCCATCTCTATTAAAAATACAAAAATTAGCAGGGCGTGGTGCACGTGCCTGTAGTCCCAGCTACTCAGGAGGCTGAGGCAGGAAAATCGCTTGAACCTGGGAGGCGGAGGTTGCAGTGAGCTGAGACCATGCCATTGCACTCCAGCCTGGGTGACAGAGCAAGACTCTATCTCAGAAAAAAAAAAAAAACAGGGACAGGGATGATCTTGTGATTCCACTTGTCCACATCCTACCTGCACCAGAAATCCAGACTAGAGGGAGCCCACCACGTTGTCCCAGGACACGCAACACAGTCTGATAAATGCACAATGTAGCTTCCACCTGCTGCACCTTCAGGGAAGGAATTTAAACTTGGAGAGAATGTAGTTAACTTAGTGCATTTTCCTCGAAACATTTGACATATACTGTTGATTCTTATTCTGTTTATAGATGAGAAACAGCCTGGAGGGTTTTCTGTAGTTTAACTGAATTCACTTAATAGCTCCCTGGCCATCCAATCAATACATATTTGCAAACTTGCATGATGCAGAATCATTCCTTCTGTTTCAATGCCCTCTTGGGCTCTTTTTTTCCTGCTCCATCAATTCAATGGCTGCCCATGGAACATCCGCAAAGCTCAATGCTGCAGGGCACAGGACCTGGCCCATCTCAGTGGTTCAATAAACATTTTTCTTTTCTTTTCTTTTTTTTTTTTTTTTGAGACAGAGTTTTGCTCTTGTCACCCAGGCTGGAGTGCAATGGCACTATCTTGGCTCACTGCAACCTCTGCCTCCCGGGTTCAAGCGATTCTCCTGCCTCAGTCTCCTGAGTAGCTGAGATTACAGGCGTCCACCACACCCAGCTAATTCTTGTATTTTTAGTAGAGACAGGATTTCACCATGTTGGCCAGGCTAGTCTCAAACTCCTGACCTCAGGTGATCCCGCGTGCCTCAGCCTCACAGTGTTGGGATTACAGGCATGAACCACCACACCCGGCCAATAAACATTTTTCACTGAGTGAGAGAAGATGGTGTTCTTATTCTTGAGACCAGCGAAGAGAAGGCAAAGGAGCAAACCATGGCAAGATTTGTGGGGGATGCTGTGGTGGGGAAGAGTGGCAGTCTCAAAGGAAAGACAGGACAGGTTGCCCAGAGGAGGTGACAGAAACTGGGCATTGAAGGTGCTATAGGAGTTTGCCCAAAGAGCAAGAGGGGAAGGGCATGCAACAAGAGGACAGCACCTGCCACTGCCCGAGAAAGCCCAGCAAGTTCCTCCAAGGGAAGGCGGTTGTTTCCAGCCTGTGATTCTGCACCGAGGCCACCACCTCCTGAAGGGCCGGTGCATGAATGGGCACTGTCATGAAGCTGGAGCTGACGCGGGCACATCCAGTAACAGCAAAGGGGAAAACAGGATGCCTTGTCTTTCTAAAGGACACCTCCCATCCCCACCGGCCTCAGTCTGCCATCTTCACTGGCTCCTGCTGCCCAGGAAAACCCTCCTTGCAAGCCACGTAAGACCCTGCTCCCTGGCCCAGACTGTCCTGCTGTCACCATGGGTCCTCCTGCTGGGTCCCCTCTGACCTGGCATACATGAGGTCTTATGCTCTAACCCCATCTCGCTCCGGCTGGTAATGCTGCCTGAACACCTTCCTGGGTTCTCTTTTTTTTTTCTTGAGACAGAGTCTTGCTCTGTCGCCCAGGGTGGAGTATAGTGGCACGATCTTGGCTCGCTGCAAACTCCGCCTCCCTGGTTCAAGCAATTCTTCTGCCTCAGCCTCCCGAGTAGCTGGGACTAGAGACACATACCACCACTCCTGGGTAATTTTTGTATTTTTAGCAGAGACGGGGTTTCACCATGTTGGCCAGGCTGATCTCAAACTCCTGACTTTGTGATCCACCCACCTTGACCTTCCAAAGTGCTGGGATTACAGGCATGAGCCACCGTGTCTGGCCACCTTCCTGGCTTCTTTGTCCCTTGAACTCCTATTCCTCCTTCAAAGCCCATCTGAGCAGTCTTCTCCCTGAAGCTTTCTGAACCCTCTAAGGCAGTGGTTCTTCTCCTAGTTGTGCAGTGGACCGCCCCAGGGCCTTTGCAAACAGCTCTAGCCCCAGATGGTTCGATCAGAGTCTGATAGGGCCCAGGTCTCAGGACTGCATCGGCTGGCTAGAGGTGTCATCACAGTGCCATGGACCGGGTGGCTTAGACAATAGAAGTGGACTGTCTCACTGTCCTAGAGACCAGGATCAAGGCAACACTGGGGTTGGCTCCTTCTGAGGGCTACAAGGGAAGGATCAGCTTTGCTGATGTTGGTGGCCCCTCTCCTTGGCTTGCAGGTGTCTGGTTTCTCCCTGTGCCTCTTCACATCCTATCCCCTCTTTGTCAGTCTCTGTGTTCGAATTTCCCCCTTTTTATAAGGACACTTGTCATGTGGGATGAGATCCCACTCAGATGACCTCGTTTTTACATGATTATCTTAGTGAGGACCTAATCGCCAAAAAAGGTCACATTCTGAGTTACTAGGGGTTAGGACTTCAGCCTATCGATTTTGAAGGGGACAGACTTCAACCCAAAACAAGGACATTAAATGCCTCCTGGGTGCTGCTAAGGTTAGGATCTTGTTCTAAGCCGCTAACCAGGTTTAGCATTTTGTTCTAAGGAAGATTCTCTCCTTCCTTGGAACAGCCAGCCCTTGAAGCCACTGCTGATAATGCTGGATTGTCAGGAATGAGGTTCCATTTCGAGAACTTTCATTCAAACAAATTGTTTCCTTTTTCCTGTTTCCAAGAAGTGCAGAGGTAGAAGTCCTGGGAGAAACTCAATTAAACTTTGGGACCCCTCCCAAGTTCTAGCCAGTTTATTTTATATTTTGCATTCTTTTCCTCAAAGAAGACTTCCCACAATGAAAAACCATCGGGCCCCACAAAACCTGGATCCATCTGTCAAAGCAGGTTCAGGGGAGGTGGGGCCAGAGGAGAGCCCCCAGGGACCCAGTCTCCTTCCCATTCTTCTTCGGCCATCTCTTGTAGGTGACTTTGATCTTCAGGGTGCTACAACATGATTATGTTTCCCATATAAACAGTTTCCCCAAAAGCCCTGTGCAAACTTGCATTTAAATCTTATTGATCACAAGTGGGACTATGTGGCTTTCCCTAGCTGCAAGGGAGCCAGGAACCAGAGCTAAAAGCTGGACTTGTTGCCTCCCTGAACAAAATGGTAGCCAGTTAGCAGTGTCTGCCATGGCGCTCCACACACCTCTAGTGTCTGGTCCCTGCCTACTTCCCATTTATATCTGCTCATTCCCCAAGCAATGCGGAAGCCATCCTGGAGAAGGATGGGGACCGTGGCTGGGACCTGAAGCAAGGATAATGTGGGGAACATCCAGAGACAATGGGAAGGGCATTTCAGGTGGAGGGAAGAGCAGGAACAGGCACAGAGGTAGGGAGAATGGGTCATGGACGGGAGTGGAGAAGGGTTTGTTGTAGTTCCCGCCCAGGGTCATGAGGTAGAGGTTGGGACAAACCAGGAAGGGCTTTGCTTTTCCAGAAACTTAATTCACCGGTAATAGAAACAGCAGGCTCGGGGCTTCCCAGAGCCAGCTTGACTTGAACTCTGATTCCACGCTTGCCGATAAACCTTTTGCCACATAATTAAGCCTGACAATTTGTTTACTCTGTTATTCTTCACACACACCAGATGGAAAACATGCCCAGCCTCATTCATTATTAAATTCCTCCTGAAAGTACTTACTTGGGAGAAAGCAAATATTTAAGGATGGCTGTGGTGGCTCATGCCAGTAATCCCAGCACTTTGGAAGGCCAAGTTGGGGAATCACCTGGGCCAGGAGTTGAAGACCAGCCTGACCAACAAGGTGAAACCCTGTGTCTACTAAAAATATGAACATTTGCCAGGTGTGATGGCATATGCCTGTAGTCCCAGCTACTCAGAAGGCTGAGGCATGCTTGAACCAGGGAAGTGGAGGTTGCAGTGAGCTGAAATCAGGCCGCTACACTCCAACCTGGGTAAAAGAGCAAGACTCTGTCTTAAAAAAAATTCCAAAGGAATACTTTCTATTGAGTTTGATACTCGATACCCTCCCCTCTTTCTCTCGAGACGCACACTCACACACACACACACACACACGCACACGCACACACACACATGGTGCCTTTACCAGCCTGCAGACTGCTTACTCCAGACAGCTTTCTTGGAGCTGAGCCATCAGCAGAAAGTGCTGCAGAACTTGTGGTCAGTTAGGATAGACCTCAGATGCAGCCAGCAAGCCAGGAATGGGACATGGCTTCACATCAGTGAGGATAGATGTGGCCCTGGCTGGCTCGTCAGCCTGCAGCCATTTCCCCATCTCAGGTCAGGGGCAGCCAGGCAGCATCAGGAGACAGCAGGAAGGATTCTGGTCATCTCTTCTTCCCTATGGCTGATCCCAGCCTGAGGTAAGCAGAGGAGGTAATACACCAGAAAAGGAGAGTGGTGAGCTAGAGGCGCATGTGGAGTACCTCTTCTGAGGCTCCTAGGCTATCTGGAATGCCTAGCATAAAAGTGGCCCCTTGGTCCAGGTGCCCCACTGAGGGCTGAGACATCATGCAACTTGGGTGCAGTTGGAAAGTTTCCCAGGAAGTGGCTAAAGGCAGAGGCAGGTGCTAAGAGGGTTCTCTCTTTCTCCTTTTTTAGAGCTGTCTGTTGAGACTTGGACCGTTCCCAAGAGGAGCATTCCAAAGCTTTCCCCTGAAGCAGGCTGCTCTGATGAGTTATGAATCCACATGCTGAATTCCAGGGAATGCTGGGGTGCCAGAGGAGCTGAAGGGGTAACACTCCCCCTTTTGGGGTATTTCTTTAACTTTTCTGGGACAGCCAAGCTCCCAGGAGCCTGTATTGTTCATGCAAGAGCAGGTTCAAGGCAGTGGAGGCGAATCTGAGCCCTGGGCAAAAGGGCTTCTCACGATGCTTAATGTGATAGTTTTTTCGGCCATCATGCACCTTTAGAAGAACATCACTGGCAAAGGTGACCATGACTATAAGAGAACCCAGGATGTTCTTCCTGGCTGTTTCTTCAAAATGCCCATATTCCAGGATCAAGGCTGCTCATACACTCACCAGCCTGAGAAGCATTTGCCTACTCACATGGGAGGCCATACAACATGAAAGTTATGGCCTGGGTTCAAATCCTGACTGCTACTGTATGACCTCGGATTATTTTTTTGACCTCTCTGTGATTTGGTTTCCTCATCTGTAAAACAAGAGCAACACTAGTGCTGATCTCACAGCGTGCTGTGGCTATCAAAGGAAATAATGCATTTAACATACTTGGCATCCTACCTCGCGCATGACAGAGCCTCAAAACAAATTGCTGCTACTTTTAATATATTAGAGAAACTGACAGATACTCTGGATAATGGATATTATTTTCCTCTATAAAAGACAGACTGCCAATTATACAATCCTGCCAAGGGTTTTCCCTTCCCGCTCCTTGGAGCACTATCTCCTAACTCAAGGGATTCTTCCCACTCTCTTCAACGCCTTCATGAACATACACAGTTTTAACATCAACAGTTTTCGGTGTTAAGGAAACGTGAATGTGTTCCCTTAAAATGGAGACCCAAAAAGCTGAGAGCAAAGACTTAGCCAGCAAATGCACAGAAAACGACACACAAATGACTTTGCTTAAATATAAAGAGATGCTCAATCTTATGAATAAGAAAAGAGAAAGGTACACTTTAAATTATGCTAGATCTCATGTTTCACCTTTCAGATTAGCAGGACTCAAAAAGGCTGGAGACAACCTAAATGTCCATTTAGTGCTGCTTAGTCCATTATTAGGGGGCTGTTGAAGTCCACTGTGGGTCAGAAAGATGATGAAGAAGAACGAGAGAAACAACATCTGGGACATTTTCTTAAAAAATTAAGTTCCGCCAGGTGCGGTGGCTCACGCCTGTAATCCCAGCACTTTGGGAGGCCAAGGCAGGTGGATCCACAAGGTCAAGAGATTGAGACCATCCTAGTCAACATGGTGAAACCCCGTCTCTACTAAAAATACAAAACATTAGCTGGGCATGGTGGTGCGTGCCTGTAATCCCAGCTACTCAGGAAGTTGAGGCAGGAGAATTGCCTGAACCCGTGAGGCAGAGGTTGCAGTGAGCTGAGATCACGCCATTGCACTCCAGCCTGGGTAACGAGAGTGAAACTCCGTCTCAAAAAAAAAAAAAAAAAAAATAAGTTCCAGGACAGTGTGTTTAATATGAAACTATACAGGTGAAATAGGAGGAGGAGTGTGTTTAAATGTGCAATTGACTATGTCTAGAATAGCCCTGGAATATTCCCCCAAATCAACCAGGAGTTGTCATTGCCCCGGCGAGGGGGCCACAACCAGGCTGCTCTTTGCTATCTCCTGGGTCTTTCCTTTGGAAACTTTTATCCTATTGCCTTGGGTGGTGGGATAAGAGTGATTTCAATATGTTAATCCACAGCAGTAGAATAACAGAATGAGTGCAGAGCTAGATTTCAAAATATGAAATCCTGGGTTTCTTTGGCCAGCAAAATAAATACAATACAAAAGCCTATTTATGTACATCAAAATCAAGTCTGTGCCAAAACTCAGCTTGCTTAACAAAGTCTGGCGGGGGAGATGCAGAAATTCCTTGCCTTAAGACCAGATGGAAATTTGTAGTTTAAACTCTCCCCTAGTCGTTGTGAAGCCAACTTTCAAACTCACTTGGGGCTGGAAGGTAACATAAGATCCCAAGTGTTTTCCAAATCCAAACAGGATCTAAGCTGGGGCCGTGGGAGAGAACCACAACCAAACCTCCAGGTAGCCTTAAGGATCCACTGGTCCTCCACCATGCCCAATGGGATGACTGGGGTCACTTTCCTACAGTTACTTCCTATTAAAGAAAAAATTAGATGACATACATTTAACACAGTTTATCTCAGTATTAAAGGATTAATGGACTGGGCAGCACTCAAAACCAAAAGAGGTTCAGAGAACTCTGCTCCAGCAGCGTGGGCAGCAAGTTTTTGTAGGCCGAATGTGGAAGTAAAGAAAATAAATTACTTGATTGACTGCAGCTGTGTGTTTGTCACATTTGCATATGTTCTGACGCTAAGTCCCTAGTTAAAGGTTGGTTGGCGGTGACTGATGGGTTAAGCTTAAGTTTGGTTTTACTGTTTCTATCAGGCTTCAGTTGCTTCCACATTCTGGGAACCCACAGCCCTGGAGCCAGTTCAACCTAATGGCCTTCCAGTTAAATTTTTAACAGTCCTGAAAGTGGAACCCTTGAAGCCCATAAAAACTGGGGAGAGAGAAAGAGAGGGAGATAGACTCAAAGCTGGTGTGCTCCCAGGGAATACTTTATCTTCATGTATCTGTGGATTTGGATTTTTCAGATAGTTTGGTCTTTAGAGCAAAGACACAGAGATCCAGGGTCACACTTGGCCACTGCAGGACTTTCTCCAACATCCCAAAGAATGTTGCTTTCCTCTGATTTGGCAACTATGAGGGCTGAAGGCAGGTTGAAGAGAAGGAGTCAGAGAGGATGCCAAGGGTTCCCCGCTTGACCAAGAGAAAAGAGGTGGATAATGGCGGTGTACCTGAAGAAGTCAGTGGTTTCTTCAGGATGGAAGGCGGGTGGGACATGGGGACATGAGGGGGTGTTCAAGTCCGGGCCTGCTGGGTGAAGGTACTGGGCATGTCAGGATGATCAGGGGAAGATACTCTGAAAGACTTAGAAAAGTAGGGGCAGCTGCCCAGTGGCCACTGTGACTGGTGTGGACGGAGCTCTGGGAGGAGTGAGCATGAGGCCACCTCTGGCACAGTGCACTGGCACACAGTGGGGCCCCAAGGGTGATTCCCTCCCCACTAGGCCTCTCACAGCCTCTCCCATTGCCTGCCTCTCCATGCCCTCCTTCTACCTGGATCAGCCCAAAAGCAGGAGCAGGAGACAGAAGCAGAGAAGCCTGGGCCTGAATCCCACACAGCCACTGGCTGATCGCTCTGAGGCTCAGTTTCCGTGCTCATACAATGGGCATAAAACACCTTCCCCTAGAAAGGTGTAAGAGTGAAATCAGATGATGTATTTCAAAGTACAGTGCCCAGCACTTAAGAGCTTCACAAAGATTTAATTATTATTCAATGATTAACTGCTGCATAGTGGTAAAGAGGAAGAATTCTGGAGCCAGGCAGTGTGGGCTTAAATCCTCTAGGAGTTAATCTTAGTCTTCACAGCTCTGTGCCTCAGCCTCCACATCTGTGAAATGGGGTTGTTGTGAGGATTAAATGAGCTACTACATGACAAATTCAGGGCTGTGCCTCTCCGTGAGTGCTACCTAAGTGTGAGGTAGTGTTACCAAACTGTGTGCTACCACATCTGAGAGAGAAGTCAGACAAGGGCTTTCGTGAGAAGAGGTCACCTTCCACCATCTCCGTATCAAAAATGGTATGGTCGCCAAGCCATGTATTTCCAGTTACTTTGAAGGCTGAGGTGAGAGGATTGCTTGAGCACAGGAGTTCAAAGCTAGCCAGGGCAACATTGTAAGACCCCATTTCTAAAAAAAAAAAAAAAAAAATATATATATATATATACACACACACACACACACACACATATATACACACACACACACACACATATATATATAATATATATTATATATATTATATATATATTATATATATTATATATATAATATATATATTATATATATATTATATATATATTATATATATAATATATAAATTATATATATAATATATATTATATATATTATATTATATATTATATAATATTATATAATATTATAAATATTATATAATTATATATATATATAATATATATATATATAATATATATTAGGCCGGGTGCGGTGGCTCATGCCTGTAATCCCAGCACTTTGGGAGGCTGAGGCAGATGGATCATGAGGTCAGGAGATCAAGACCATCCTGGCTAACACAGTGAAACCCAGTCTCTACTAAAACTAAAAAAAAAAATTAGCCAGGCGTAGTGGCACGTGCCTGTAGTCCCAGCTACTTGGGAGATTGAGGCAGGAGAATCACTTGAACCTGGGAGGTGGAGGCTGCAGTGAGCCAAGATCGCACCACTGCACACCAGCCTAGGTAACAGAGCAAGGCTCCATCTCAAAAATAAAAATAAAGATTATAATTTAAAAAGATAGTATGGTCTTCCTTTTCTCTCTCACCAGTTTTTAAACACAGTTGGGCCAGTTGGCTAAAGGTCCTGCTTTCCTTCCCTTCCTCTTCATGGGAACATCTGAGTGCATCCTTGGCTCAGTGGGGACACGGCCAGGGCCCCAGCTGCCTGCTTCCTCCAGACTGGATTTCTGTTTATCAGATATTTTGTTCTTCATAGCAAAGACCCAGAGATCCAGGGTCACATTTGGCCACCGCAGGATTTTAGAAGGAGCATTAAAGCAAGGCCTAATGTTGAGCCATCATAGAACATCCTCCGTGCAGGCCCTGAAAGGCCTTGGCACCTCACGATCAGGGAACCCTGCCCATCCCGACTCTCAGAGAGCTTGCTGTCTGAAACAGGGGCCTTTTAGGGAGAAAATTAAAGTGTCAACATTTATCCCCAAACGTAGCCACGCCACAGTAGAATCAATCTGTCCAGGTAGAAGAAGGTCAAAATTCAGAAACTCAGCCTCTGAAAAGCTGCGTGGCCATCTGTGGGGAAGAAATCACAAAAGATGGAGCAGTCTGGGAGAAGGGAGGAGGGAAGGAGCCTCATTATCTGCCGATCAAAGGGCAGAGGTAGAGAAAGATGGTGAAAATAGCTGGGAGAGCAGAAGAAAGGCAGGGCTGCTGGGAGGACTCCGTGTGTGTCTTGCCTTTGGGGAGGGCAGAGTTACCCTGACGACCCCAAGGGACAGCAGGGATGAAGTCCGGGGAATGGGGGATGTCAGGTTTTTTAATAACAAGCCCCTGGCACTGAAGCTGCATCTGAGTGAGATGGAGAGAAGGCACATCCCAGGGATGAGGTGGAAACAGTGTCTCCTAAGCCCTGGACACTGGCTTCGGAATTCCTGGGCTCATCTTCTTGGACCCTCGGGGGCCTAATCCCGAATCGCTATGACAAATCGGCCCTAAACTCCAAGGCATTCCAGGCAAATCTAATCCACACGGAATGTCTGCTGTGCAGCTGAGCCACAGCACATGCGGTTTGGGGATTTAATTAGTGGTGTCACAAGGCCCCATCGTGTTTGCTGCCCCTCTGAAGAGGCCTCACTCCAAATGCTGGGGATTTGAGGGAGAGAAATAAATTAAGATCAGAGTCTTGGGCAGGTAAAGGGCTGTCAGACCAGGACTGTAAACACACCCCCTGCAGGCTGGCCACATTGAAAGGAGAAGATACTTCACAGGCTGTTCAGAAACTGCAGAAGATGACAGCCTCATGCGTTTGCAGCATAAAGGAGGATGACGGGGTTTGTTTTACTGTGGTCTGTGCATATTTCACGTCCATGTTTACCATGAGGCCAGTTACTCTGGCTCTCAGAATGCCTGGCTGCACCCCCTCCCTCCCCGTGGCGGGCCAACCTCAGTGCACCCACAGCCTCTTCTGCACCGCTTGCTATCTGGTCTGTTCCTGACACAGGGGCCCCCGTCCTGCCTCTCTGCCTTTGCCCCTGCAGTTCCCTCCCCTCCCCTAGAGATACCCACATTGCCCCTCTTAAACCCTTCCTTGGTGTTGAGAGAATTGGACGAAATAGCATATTCAAGGTACCCAACGGGGGACTGAAATGGCGATTCAGAAAGTCCAGGCTGCCCGCCCCCCGCCCCGAGCACACATACACCAGGATTACTGCCAGGAGAGGGAGTGTGGAGGGTCGGGGCTGAGTGTGCCTGAGATTTATGGGAAAGTACATCAGGTTTCTTAAAAAGCAGCTGAAAATGCCCCAGCTCCAGAGCAGGAAAGAGAACCCCCAGTCCAGGGAAGAGGGGGTGCTGGGGGCCAAGAAGGGGGCCAAGCTCTGAAACTGACAATTGGTTTCCCTCCATAGACTGGGCGGCTTTCCCAGGCTCTTAGGCACAGAGAAATACAGCGAAGCTGAAGTTGAAGGACTTCAGTTCCCAAAAAAAAAAAAAAAAAATTAAAAAAAAAAAAAAAAAAACTTTTTATTTGAAAATAATTATAGATTCACAGGAAGTGGCAAAAATAGTGCAGACTGGCACTGCGCACCCTTCGCCGAGTTTCCCTAACGTTTACATCTTACGTCATGAAAGTACAACATCAAAACCAGGAAACTGATGTTGGGACAATCCACTGACCTTATTCAGATTTAAACAATGGCATTTTAGTCACCGAGAAGCGTTCTCAAACATGAACACGACCAGGAATTCCAGCAGTGCGCTCCAGAATGATCAGCCATGTGTGCCAACCCATGCCATGGTGGTTCAGAAAGGTGCTGCCCCTCTTCCATCCATTCCTAAGGCAAGTGAGAAGACACACCACCCTCCTGCTTCACAATTTCTCAGGGCAGCAGAGCAGTCCAGGGTGATGGGGGCAGAGCAGACATCCCAGGACAGAGCCGCACCTGCCTGCTCTTTCCCCATCCTCTGGCGCCTGTCCTGGGCCTTACACCAAAACGATGAAAAGAGAAATGGGGTGCTGAGGCTCTGCACAAAAGGGGGCTTGTTTAGTCTCCTACCTGTCCCCTTACAAAATGTCCTCAAAGGCCAGGCATGGTGGCTCATGCCTGTAATATCAGCACTTTGGGAGGCCAAAATAGGTGGATTGCTTGAGGCTAGGAGTTCAAGACCAGCCTGGCCAACATGGTAAAACCCCGTCTCTACTAAAAATACAAAAAAATTAGCCGGGCACAATGGCACATACCTGTGATCCCAGCTACTTGGGAGACTGAGACACAAGAATTGCTTGAACCTGAGAGATGGATGTTTCAGGGGGGAAAAAAATGTCCTCAGAGTCTGCCCTGCCATCACCTTGAGAGTGACCTGTGCCCCAGTTCTCTCATCCGTGTAATGGGGATAAGAACAGAACCCATCTCATAGGTTAATTAGGTAGGTTCGGTAGGGTGATATTTGTAACGAGCTTGGAACATGCCAGGTGCATAATAACTCTGCATATGTGTTTGATAAATTAATAATCAAAATAAAATACAATATCTGTAAATGATTTCACAGGAGAGCAAAGCTAGTGCTAAGGCTTTTCCAAATAGCCTGGAGTGTATGAGGCTTTTGGGAAGCATGGAGGTCTTTGACAGAGCATTTAATTTATATGGGGGACGCTTTTTGCATGCAAAATTGATTCGATATGCAAATAAACCGGAGTTGATTGAAGAGTATTAACCACATCCTCTGAATAGTGGTTGTGTTTGAGAGAAAACATCAGTCCTCCTCCCCAGGGCCTTGTTAATAAGTCAGGTTTCTCTCTCGGGTCCCTGCCCTCCTTCCTTGCTGGTTTCTCAACACCTAACCACACCAGCTCTATAAGGTAACTGCAGGTATACTTGCAAAGTTGGGGCTGGATCTGGATGAACGTTCAACGTGCCCTCATTTCATTTTTAGAAATTCTGCAGGGTCTGAAAAGGATACAGGCGGAACGCCCCGTCAGAGGCTTCTAACAATGAAATGAGGAGCGCTTTCACTGGTCATGGCACCACAATCGGCCAGAACTCTGACCCCAGGGCGGGAGGTGCCCTAGGGGCACATTTAATGGTTGAGGCTTGCTAGAAAGGCCTGCCCTGCCCTCTCAGCTGGGCTACGCTCTCCCTGAGGCCTTTCAGGGAAAGTCAGAAATCTCTTTCTCCCCAGACCACAGCAGCTGGGCCAGAGAAATGAAAGGTTAAACAGATTATGGGCACAACAGCAGGGAGCTCCTAATGGACCCTATTCAAGGGGACATGGGGCCCAGGGATTTTGTACTTTATTACAGTGGTTGAAAAGGAACACTGAAATCTTTTTTTCATTATTATTATTACGGTAAGATTTACATAACATAAAATTTACCATTTTAACCATTTTGGGGTGTACATTTCAGTGGCATTAAGCACATTCATAATGTTGTGCAACCATCACCATTGTCTCTTTCCGAAAATCTTTTCATCACCCCAAAACAGAAAGTCCGTACTTATTAAGCAATATCTGTCCATTCCTCCCTTCCCTGCGGTCTCTGGTAAACTCTAATCTGTGTTCTATCTCCAAGAATATGTCTACTCTAGATGTTTCAAATAAGTGGAATCTTACAATATTTGTCATCTTGTGGCTGGTTTATTTCACTTAGCATAATATTTTCAAGACTTATCCATGTTATAGCACGTATCAGAGTTTCCTCCCTTTTTAAGACTGAATAATCCTTTGTAGGGATGTGTCACGTATCTAATGAAGAATTAAAAGTAAGGACACCAAGCTTGTGACTTGCTTATCGCAAACAGTGCTGTTATGAGCGCTGCTGTACCTTACTTCCAATACTTCATCGCATATGCCTGGGAGTAGACTTGCTCGATCACATGGTAAGGAAAGCTATGAGTTTGCATTAAAGCTTTGCTTTCCTGGCTAAGGCCAGTCCTAGCCCACCTGAGAGGAGCCACGGGGGCCACACGTCACAGGGTCTACGCCTCCAGAACTCAATCACATGCATAGCAATTTATACCTTTGTTATCATGACACATACCTTCTTCTTTAACAGCAGGATCAGTGAGAAAAGTGAACAAGGAGAGGCAGGAAGTAAAGATGCACATTTTCCACATGGGAAGCCTCGGGTCCCAGGACCTTGCACAAAGGTGGGGACAGAAGGGTCTTCTGCCAGAGAGTGACTCATGTACTCCTTAGAAGGCACTAACATTTGTTTTTAAATGGTTATTATCCTGCCAGCACTGCCTGGCTTTTTTTCTCCCATTGAAGTTTAGGACAGGTTTTTGAAACTTCATTCATTCATTCATAAGCCACTTCATGGTGGAGGCTGAGGAGTCACCCTCTCTCTATCACTGAGCACAATCACTGGCACTTCCTGGACAGGGTAGCTCTTCTAGGTGTTTGGAGATAATCCCATTCCCTTCACTTGCACTGTAAAGATTAATTGATTGCACCTAGAACACAGCCTGTACACAAGTGCTCAATGAATGTTCCTACTGTAGGGATGAATATTATTTAAGGGATAGAAAGAGAAGGCCAGGGCTCTGTTTTCATGCAGCTCACAGTCTCCAGCCCAGAGATGAAGAATGTTTCAGGAATCACAGGAGATGTGGCATTCAAGCTGGACCTGGAATATGGGTGGAATTCTGGTGGTAGAGATAGAGATGAAGTCAGCTGCGGGGAGTCAAGGAGTCCTGGGGCTGGAGCTGGGGAAGGTGCACGCATCTGAGTGGCTGGAAACTAGTCAGAAAGGCAGATTCCCTGGGTTCGCCCCCAGAGGGTCCCATTCAGGTGTGGAGTGGGGCCAGGAAGGTACAGTTCTAACCAGCAATTCAGAGGACCCAGGTGTAGGTGGTGTTCAGGTGAGATTTGGGGGTTGCTTGCCAGGTTGGAGGAAGTAGAGTTAGGAAGAATCAAGCTCAGATGAGTCAAGGCCTCAGGTGGTCTTGAATCAGAGCAAAGGTGGAAATGGGAACAGAAGTGCCAGAGAGAGAAAATAACTTCAACCCCCAAGCTTTACTCAGCCATAAAAAGGAATGATGGGCTGGGCGCGGTGGCTCACGCCTGTAATCCCAACACTTTGGGAGGCCGAGATGCGTGGATCACCTGAGGTCAGGAGTTCAACACCAGTCTGGCCAATATGATGAAATCCCATCTCTACTAAAAATACAAAAAATTAGCTGGGCGTGGTGGCAGACACCTGTAATCCCAGCTACTCAGGAGGGTGAGGCAGGAGAATCGCTTGAACCCAAAAGATAGAGGTTTTATCTGAGATAGCGCCATGCCCTCCAGCCTGGGCAACAAGAGCAAAACTCCGTCTCAATTAAAAAAAAAAAAAAAAGGAATGATGTATTGATACATACTACAACACAGATAAAACTTGTAAACATTACGCTAAGTGAAAAAGCCTATCACAAAAGGGCATATATTGTATAATTCTGTTTATATAAACTATCCAGAGCACTGAAATCCATAGGGACATAAAGCTGATTAGTTGCCAGGGCGTGGGGGGAAAGAAAAATAGGGCATGACCAGTTAGTTAAGGAGTATCATGTTTCTTTGGAGAGTGATTAAAATATTATGGAATTAGGTCAGGAGCAGTTGTTTACACCTTTAATCCCAGCACTTTGGGAGGCTGAGGCGGGCAGATCACTTGAGGCCAGGAGTTCAAGACCAGCCTGGCCAACATGGTGAAACCCCGTTTCTATTAAAAATACAAAATTTAGCCAGGCGTGCTGGCATGCACCTGTAATCCTGGCTACTCAGGAGGCTAAGACGGGAGAACCACCTGAACCTGGGAGGCAGAGGCTGCAGTGAGCTGAGATCATGCTGCTATACTCCAGCCTGGTGACAGAGCAAGACTCTGTCTCAAAAAATAAAATATGTGTATATATATTATATATTATATAAAATATGTATATTTTATGTTATATATATTATATATTATATAAATATGTATATTATATATTATATATAATATAATATATGTATATATATATATATATATATATACACACATATATATATGTGTGTATGTGTATACATATATATACACATATATATATATCCTGGAAGTAGATAGTGGTGATGGTTGTACAACATTGTGAATGTACTAAATGCCACTGAATTGTTCCATTGAAAATGGTTAAAATGGTAAAATTTGTAGCACATGTATTATTCCACAATTTAAAAAATGCTATCTGAGCAGATACTCATACTGATTCACTTTATGAGTAAATGCCCACTTTTACCGAATTCTACCATGGAAAATGCAGTCAGTGGTCCCAAGCAAAGAGTGCTACAGTGTGTTTTAAGTAAATTATTTTGAAGGTAGTTGCTTAAAACCTCTTCAGGTGTCTTCTGCAAAAACTTCAAGAGAAATCATGCCTAATGTGTAAAAGATGAGCAGAACGCATCACAATGCACACGTGAGACGTCCACAATCTCTCTCTTCCCTGGCAGATGGAGTTGTCTTGAGGGAGGTCCAGCATCAAAGCCGTTTTCCTGTCTTGTTTTTACTGGCATGAGAGAGCAGGAGGTAGAAAGGAAGAACAGCAGGCTTCGGGGCCCTTCCGAGCAGAGCCAGTGCTCTGGTTTGCAGCAAAGAGGAGAAGAGAATCCTGGGGGATGGAGGTCTGCCCAGATACCTCCAGGGTGTGGCTCAGGGAGCTCTATCTTGCCACTGGCCCCTCAATCTCAGGGATTCACACTCCCTTTTCTTTGAAGGGAGCACAGCAGAAGAATTCATCCCAAACCGAGACACAAGGCCATGGAAAGCAAGCTAACAGCCTGGCTTCTCCCTCAGCCCTAGCCGTCATGGCAGATGCTCAACTGCCCAGGGAGCCAGCCAAGACAAACAGCTCAGGGGTTTTTCAAAGCAGCCTCTAAAAGCCACGTGCACACAGCACCAGGCTCCTGCGCCCACCCGAAGGTGTGAGAACGCTACCCACCACCTACCTAGCTAGGTGCTGTTCCCCCTTCCAACTCCCGTCTCCAGAGGTGGGCTTCTCTGGGAAGGAATACAATCAGGAATATTAGTTTCGCTGCTGGGACTAGAATGCTAGAAAGCTCTGGTGGCTAGAAAGAATGGGTGTGTTTTCTTTTTCTTTCCCCTTTGTAGGATGCAAGTTCTTATGAAAGGGAGGACTTTGATCCTGCTCTCACTTACCCGTCCACGGAGAAGAAAAAGCCAAGGAGACACCCTAGAGCCAGTAAAGCCGGAGCCCGCTATGGTGGGAGCAGAGTCAGCAGAATGCAGCCTCCTCTGGAAGTGGAAAGAGATTGTTGCCTGGGACTTACTGAACCTTCCAGAAGCTTCCATTTTAAGAACCATCACGCATGCAGGTTCTGCTTTGGCCCCAGAAGCCCAGAGAAACCCTGACTGTCCAGTCTTCGTTTCAGAGGTTCTCAAGCACTGCTGAAATGGCTTGGTTTGACCCGCATTTATTGAAGCATTCAGTGTTCACTGAGCATGTTCTGTGCGTGTAGAGCTCGTTCCTGTGTAGAGATGCCCAAGCCCAGCTCCAGGTCCAGCTCCCCTTGAATAGAAAATACTAAATAAATGTCCACTGAACACATACATGAATGAATGAATGAATGCATGACAGAAACTTGGTCTTCAAGAAATTCACAATCCACTTTGGATGGCCAGACATACAAATGAAAGGTTTGTTACATGAAAAAAATACTGTGAAAGGAGTTTATGGTGAGGAGTCAACGTGCATAGTGATGGCACAAACTTCTGCAAAAGAGTCATGCTGTTGGTTGATGGAAGAAAAGCTTAGTGAGAGGATTTAATCTTAAAGGAGTTGGAAGAGGGAATGTGGGGAAGGAGTGAGAGAAGGCAGAGGAGAATGCAGACCAGCAGGGCATGCTGGGGAGATAAGAGTGGCACAGTTTGGAGTAACAGGTGGGGAGGAGAACCACGAGAGATGGGATTAGGAGGACAGCCAGGGCAAGAGAGCAGCGTCCTATCGGTAGGAGACACTTGAAAGGCTTTGGGATATGCTACAAGACAGGCAAAATAGATTCTATGTAGATTAAGCTAATGTAATATGCAGGATAGACTGGAAAGAGAAAGATATGGAAGGGAGAAAACCAGCTGAGGTGACAGTGATGAACTTTTGGCAGGTCTCAGACTCCTTTGAGAATCCACTGAGAACTATAAGCCCTCTCCCCACCAAAATAAATCTATGCACACGCAAAAGTGTGCATATGAACTCAAGGGGGTGTTTTGCAGCCCTAAATCCTATTTATAGACTTCCTAGGATCCTGGGTTCCCTGGGTAAATACCTCTCTGTGGGAGAACTGCACTTTGCACTTTTCAGAATGCCTCCCTATGTGTCAAGCTGGATTCTTTTTTTTTTTTTGAGACCCAGTCTTATTCTGTTGCCAGGCGCCAGGCTAGAGTGCAGTGGCACAATCTTGGCTCACTGCAGCCTCTGCTTCCTGGGTTCAAGCATTGCTCCTGCCTCAGCCTCCTAAGTAGCTGGGACTACAGGAGCATGCCACCATGCCCAGCTAATTTTTGTCTTTTTTAGCAGAGGCGGGGTTTCACCATGTTGGCCAGGATGGTCTTGATCTCTTGACCTCGTGATCTGCCTGCCTCGGCCTCCCAAAGCGCTGGGATTACAGGCGTGAGCCACCACGCTCAGCCAAGCTGGATTCTTTATAGAGAGTTTTGAGAATTATTTTACATGAGGATTGAAAGAGGCGAAGCAGATACTAAGGCTTTACTTACGCTGAGGATCTAAGCACAGGATGCTCAGAGAATAACGCACAGCGGGAGCAGTCACCTCAACTGTCAGTGCCTACCAGCAAGGTGGGGCCCAAATCAGAAACATCACATCATGGCTGGAAACTGAACATACCAAGGGCTCCTCTGCCATCAGCCTGAAAACCAGCACAGAGTGACGTGCTTGGTGGCATTGGGTGAAATATATCACTTTAGTAAAAAGAAAGACATAACAAGAGTTATGCATTTTAAAAGGTTAAATATTTTCTTTTTGCTATTCCATAAATATCACTCTAAGTAAATACTTTTTCTCAAATGGAATACATGTTTTTGGAGGGAGACATGGTGGTGGTTTTATTTTTTTCCTGAATAGCCAAAACATCTCTATAGACTTTTGGTCGTGGTTTAATGTGCACCCCCATGTCACAGATGGCACTGGGGAGAATAGTGTGGAGTGTGGTATGACCACACACTAACTAGTATGTAAGATTTACTCTAAAACGAAGTGACTTGGTTCGTATATAAACCCACAAAAAATGGGTAAGAAAAGACCAATAAAGTAGAATTATATACATACAAACACAGAGATACAAAGATCAAATGAATTGTGTGCTTGCTTTTTTATTTGAATTTTCCCTTTTTCTTCTGTTTCAGAGGCTTGGGGGCATATCACCTCATAAAGAAAGAGAAACTCCTGCAGGGTTTCAATCAATCAAGAAGCTCTTTTAGTTTCATCTATTCTGAAAGCCTGTGGGGTCTCACCCCTTCCGAATTGCTGAAGAAGGTTGTTCTGAACAGGCCGGGGAGCGAGAGAGAGCGAATAAGCAGGAGAACATCAGGATCTCCAGACTTTTAGACAAGGTGGCCCCGGAACACAAAAGAAATAGTTAGAATGCATAAAACTTAGTATTTGCTAGCACAACAGGGTGACTCCCATAAAAAATAATTTAATTGTAGGGACGATCCAAGATGGCCGAATAGGAACAGCTCTGGAGTGCAGTTCCCATCGAAAATGTAGAGGGTGAGTGATCATCGAATTTCCAAATGAATTTGTACTGCCCACCGACCAGGAGATTCCCGGGTGGAAAAGTGCCGTGAGCCTCCAGCACAGCTGTTTCAGCCGATGCAGCAGGTCTCCGCACAAAAACTCACACAAATCTGGGCGCCGTTTCAACTGCAGCCTGGAACACCTGGGAGACAGAGTCATCCAAACAAATGAAAAAGAGGGGGCTGAAACAGGGAGCCAGGTGATCTGGCTCCGTGGGTCCCAACCCCACAAAGACTAGCAATCTGAAATGCTTTGGAATGGTCCAGCTCTGTGAGCGGAAGGGTATCTGCCATTACCAAGGCACTCTGCCATTACTGAGGCAGTCCATCATTAGCAAGGCAGTCCGCCATTACCGAGGCAGTTGCCATTACAGAGACAGTATGCCATTACTGAGGCAGAGATTACTATAAACAACTCTATGCAAATAAACCAATAAACCTGGAAGAAATGGATAAATTCCTGGACACATGCACCCTCCCAAGCCTAAACTAGTAAGAAGTCAAAACCCTGAATAGACCAATAACAAGGGCTGAAGTTGAGGCAGCAATTAATAGCCTAGCAACCAAAAAAAAGCCCAGGTCCGGATGGGTTCACCTACCAGACACACAAAGAGGAGCTGGTACCACACCTTCTGAAACTGTTCCAAACAATCCAAAAAGAGAATCCTTCCCAAATCATTTTATGAGACCAACATCATCCTGATACCAAAACCCAGCGGAGACTCAACAAGAAAAGAAAACTTCATGCCAATATCCATGATGAACATAGATGTAAAATTCTTCAATAAAATACTGGCAAACGAATTGCAACAGCACATCAAAAAGCTTATCCATCATGATCAAGTAGGCTTCATCCCGGAGATGCAAGGCTGGTTCAACATACACAAGCCTATAAATGTAATTCACCACATAAACAAAACCAAAGACAAAAACCACATAGTTATCTCAATAGATGCAGAGAAAGCCTTCAACAAAATTCAACAGCTCCTTTATGCTAAAAACTTTCAATAAACTAGGTATTGAAGGAACATATCTCAAAACAATAAAAGCTATTTACGACAAACCTACAGCCAATGTCATGCTGAATAAGCAAAAACTGGAAGCATTCCCCTTGAAATCTGGCACTAGACAAGGATGCCCTCTCTCACCACTCCTATTCAATATAGTATTGGAAGTTCTAGCCAGAGCAATCAGGCAAGAAAAAGAAATAAAGGGTATTCAATTAGGAAAGGAGGAAGTCAAATTGTCTCTATTTGCAGATGACATGATTGTATATTTAGAAGACCCTATGATCTCAGCCCAAAATCTCCTTAAACTGATAAGCAACTTCAGCAAAGTCTCAGGATACAAAATCAATGTGCAGAAATCACAAGCATTCCTATACATCAATAACAGACTTAAAAAGAGCCAAATCAAGAACGAACTCCCATTCACAATTGCTACAAAGAGAATAAAATACCTAGGAAGACAACTAACAAAGGATGTAACAAAGGACTTCTTCAAGGAGAACTATAAACCACTGTTCAAGGAAATAAGAGAGACAACAAACAGATGCAGAAACATTCCATGCGCCTGGTTAGGAAGAATCAATATGAAAATGGCCATACTGCCCAAAGTAATTTATAGATTAAATGCTATCCACATCAACCTCCCTATGACTCTCTTCACAGAACTGGAAAAAACCACCTTAAACTTCATATGGAACAAAAAGTGAGCCCGCATAGCCAAGTCAATTCTAAGCAAAAAGAACAAAGCTGGAGGGATCACACTACCTGACTTCAAACTATACTACAAGGCTATAGTAATGAAAACAATGTAGTACTGGTACCAAAAGAGAGATACTGTATAGACCAATGGAACAGAACAAAGGCCTCAGAAGCAACACAACACATCTACAACCATCTGATCTTTGACAAACCTCACAAAAACAAGCAATGGGGAAAGGAGTCCCTGTTTAATAAATAGTGTTGGGAAAACTGGCTAGCCATGTGCAGAAAGCAGAAACTGGACCCCTTCCTGACACTTTACACTAAAATTAACTCCAGATGGATTAAAGACTTAAACATAAGAACTAACACCATAAAAACCTTAGAAGAAAACCTAGGCAAAACCATTCAGGACATAGGCATAGGCAAGGACTTCATGACCAAAACACAAAAAGCATTGGCAACAAAAGCCAAAATAGACAATGGGATCCAATTAAACTCCAGAGCTTCTGCACAGCAAAAGAAACAATCATTAGGGTGAACCAGCAACCAACAGAATGGGAAAAAATTTTTGCAATCTACCCATCTGACAAAGGACTTATATCCAAAATCTATAAAGAACTAAAACAGATTTACAAGAAAAAAACAAACAAGCCCATTCAAAAGTGGGCGAAGGACATGAACAGACAGTTTTCAAAAGAAGACATATGAGGCCAACAAACATGAAAAAATGCTTATCATCACTGATCATTAGAGAAATGGAAATCAAAACCACATTGAGATACCATCTCATGCCAGTTAGAATGGCGATCATTAAAAAATCTGGAGACAATAGATGCTGGAGAGGATGTGGAGAAACAGCAACACTTTTACACTGTTGGTGGGAGTGTAAATTAGTTCAACCATTGTGGAAGACAGTGTGGCGATTCCTCAAGGACCCAGAAAGAGAAATTCCATTTGACCCAGCAATCCCATTACTGGGTATATATCCAAAGGATTATAAATCATTCTACTATAAGGGCACATGCACATGAATGTTCATTGCAGCACTGTTTACAATAGCAAAGACCTGGAACCAACCCAAATGCCCATCAATGATAGACTGAACAAGGAAAATGTGGCACACATACACCATGGAATACTATGCAGCCATAAAAAATGATGAGTTTGTGTTCTTTGTAGGGACATGGATGATCCTGGAAACCATCATTCTCAGCAAACTGACACAAGAACAGAAAATCAAACGCCGCATGTTCTTACTCATAGGTGGGTGTTGAACAATGAGAAAACATGGACACAGGGAGGGGAGCATCACACACTGGGGTCTGTTGGGCGGGACTAGAGGAGCGACAACAGGGGGTAGGGGTTTGGGAAGGGATAACATGGGGAGAAATGCCAAATATAGGTGATGGGGATGGAGGCAGCAAACCACACTGCCATGAAAGTACCTATGCAACAATCCTGCATGTTCTTCACATGTACCCCAGAACCTAAAGTACAATAAAATATATATATATTTTTTAAAATAATAATTTAATTGTACGTTTAAAAATTGCTAAAGAGTATATAACTGGATTGTTTGTAACACAAACGATAAATGCTTGAGGGGATGAATACTTCCTCTGCTGTGATTATTATGCACTGTATGCCTATGTCAAAAATATCTCATAAAACCCATAAACATACACACCTACTATGTACCCATAAAAATAAAAAATAAAAAAATTGTATTTTAAAAAAAGAAGAAGAAAAGGGGGCTCTGACCAGCTATCACCTCTCAGGAAATCCAGACAACACTTCAAGAAGAAGAAGCCGTAAAGACAATGTTTAAGAGAAAATCCTTTTCCATAGATATGCACAAAATAGGTTTCCACAGCTGGTTTCACGGCAGTACCAGATGGCTTTTCATACAAATGCTTCAGCCAGCAGAGCCTTGCCTAAGAGAAGGGGCAGGAGGCATTTGAAGTTGGTTGTGTTTCTTTGGGTGGCTTGGATTTTCCTGGGTGACTGATTTTCACATATCCATCTTCTGGTTCTAACTTGGCCTCTACCAAGCCAGCAATTCAGGCTCTACCTTGTTGCTCATTAACTAAGAGGAATGCCTACAGGGCTTTTAGGTGCTTTCAAGAAAGTTGCCATTGTAACGAGCTGATTTATGGTCCTGCTTTTACAGCTCCAATTTGGTTCCATTTGCCCAAAGAAACAGAGGTGGCTCTCTTGTACAATGCACTGATTAATCATGGATCCCAAGTGAGGGATAAAAGAATGGGAAACCCAGCCACTAAGGGGGTTTCTTCTTTCCCTCCCAGATCTGAAACGAAGTCCTAGAGAAAACATGGATAAGAAACCTGAGCTCTTTAGAGGCAGTCGAACCCAGGAAAGTCTTTCATTCATGCACGTTTTTACCCAGGCTGTGAGCTGAGAACTCTGTCAATACTCTGTGCAGATGCAGTTCTACATGGGTGCATCGCTAAAGGATTTTAGAGAGAAGCCATGGGCAATAGTATAGAAATCCACACTCTAAGGCAATTGAGTGACACCATTGACAGGTAGATGGCATTTACTTATTACTGGGATGGTTTAAATTTAATACGTTCTTCCAGAAAAAATGAAATATGCTTCTCACTGACAGGAGGAAATCAATTTACACTTGCTCATCAATATTTTCTTCTTATATTGCCTGATTCCCAATACTTCATCTGCTAAATGTCTTAATTAGAATTTGCAAAGGGAGAAATGAATATGAATCGCTTTTGAGAAAGGAGAGGAACAAGTCCTCTCATGAGCTTTACAGGTTGCTTCTGGGTAAAAATTAAAAGTCCAAGCATAGAAATCAAGTGAGAATCAAATCAGCCAGGCATCCCGTGTCTATGAGGAGCTGTCTGAGGTTGCATAAGAGAGGTCTTCGCGGGACTGATCTTGCTCCCCACTGCAGCTGGTGCTTTTTCCCATAACTAAGAGGGCTTTTTGGATCTTTAAACGACATTTTAAGGAGACTTGCTTACTCTTTTATTCTAACCAAGGGAGCTAAGAATAAAAATTCCTTCTACTTCTACTTCTTCCTATCATTATATTTCCTAGAGACAGAGTCTAACTCTGTCACCCAGGCTGGAGTGCAGTGGCACAGTCATAGCTCACTGCAGCCTCAACCCCCTGGGCTCAAGGGATCCTCCCACCTCAGCCTCCTGAGTAGGTGGAACTTCAAGTGTGGGTCTCCATGCCCAATTAGTTTTTTAAATATTTTTGTAGAGACAGGGTCTCACTATGTTGTCCAGGCTTGACCTCAAGCAACCCTTGCATCGTGGCCTCCCAAAATGCTAGGATTACAAACAGGAGCACCCAAGCCCTATTATTATTATTATTAAACATCGAGATTTTAAACCTTTGCCTTGATGAGAATATGGGCCATTTTCTACCTTTATTTATCGGCATTATTGGAAATGGCCTTCTTCGCTTTTGCTTTCTAATCATTAATTTTAATTTTTTTTGTTGTTGTTTTTGTTGAGACGGAGTTTTACTCTTGTTGCCCAGGCTGGAGTGCAGTGGCATGATCTCTGCTCACTGCAACCTCTGCCTCCCAGGTTCAAGTGATTCTCCTGCCTCAGCCTCCCGAGTAGCTGGGATTACAGGCACCTCCCACCATGCCCAGCTAATTTTTGTATTTTTAGAGAGACAGTGTTTCACCATGTTAGCCAGGCTGGTCTCGAACTCCTGATCTCAGGAGATCCACCCGCCTCAGCCTCTGAAAGAGCTGGTATTACAGGAATGAGCTACCATACCTGGCTAATTTTTATTTTTTTAATAAAAAAATGTGGATATTTAAAAAAAAAACAGCATCCATCCCAACCTTGAGCCCTAAAGGCAAAACAATCCCACATACAAAACCAATTCCGCCACAGCCGCAGCCTCCCGCGAGCCCACTTTCCTGTGTGGCACACGCATTCAGGATGGCAGCCTTTAGCTCCAGGTATGAAAATCTTGAACAACCGCCCTTGCAGGTGAGCATAAAAACTGCCTGAGCTTGCCACATGTCGACGGGGAAACCAGCACGGTGCCAGGTTACTCCTGGAGGGTATTCAATTGCAGAGACAGAGTACAAAGGAAGCTTTGCTCAGAGTACAGACCCCAATCTGCTTGTGTTACGTTCTAGGCTGTGGACCCTTTACTATTTTCGATTTTTAAAATAAATAGCCCTGAGGGAAAAGCTAGCTTTACATCAACACACAGAAATTTAATTTTAACTTCCATGAATACAACTATTAACAAGTGGTCCCTTTCAGGCAGGAAGGGCTCCTACCAGCAGAGACCTTGGCTGTGACTTCAGCTCATGCGTTTCCAGAACAGTCCGCTGTGTGTGTGTTTTTAAAAAGGAAAACAACACTGTACAACATAGTGCCTTTTATTCCTCTCTCTCTCATTCAAAAAATTCTTTCCAGCTTACTTAAGACGATAGGAAATCATATCGTCTTAAGAAAGGAAACTGCTGAACCAGAAATTTCCAGGGCTCCAAAATGGAAAAGCATATAGCTACCAGCTTGGTGGGGGACATTCCCAGACCACTGCATTGAACAGAGATTTCTGATTAGGCTGTGACAGGCCGCAAGGGCAGACTGCAAAAAGATGGTGATACTTGTGGCTCTGTGCATACGGCAGTCACAGGGCACAGCCGCAATGTCGACCGAATGAAACCATGACCGAGAGGGGCGTTCGGGTGGAAGAACAATCAGGCTGGTTTGAGTGGACTTAGCAACATCATTAGGATGCATGTCAGAAAGGGCACGAGACGCTTTTAAGGAAGGCTGCTCAGTGGAGAGACCTTCCTTCTCAAAGTTATTTTTCCACAGCATTCTCCGACTTTCAATTTTTTAAACATTTCCTGACCGGCAGAAAGGAATTTCTTTATATGTCTTTGATGCGCTTCCACTTTATCAAAAATATTGTTTTTCTACAAAAGACTGATCTCTTGCGCTGGGTCCCACACACTGCCATCCCACCCTCGTTAGGGTAGGGGAGCTGTGTCTACTACAACAGGGAAAGTCTTAGGTTTAGTTCAAACCTATGACAAAATGTGCCCTGAATGGGTTTGGCATTTGGCTCAAGCAACAAAGCATTTGCTGTAGACTACTTGGGTGTGGGGCAGGGTACAGGGGTTGATACCTGTAATCCCAGCACTTTTAGAGGCCGAGGCAGGTGGATCCCTTGAGCCCAGGAGTTTAAGACCAGCCTGGGGAACATAGCGAAACCCCATCTCTGCATAAAAAAAAAAAAAAGCCGGGTGTTGTGGCGCACACCTGTAGTCCCAGCTATTCAGGAGGCTGAGGCGGGAGGATCACTTGAGCCCAGGAGGTATAGGCTGCAGTGAGCTATGACCACACCACTGCACTCCAGCCTGAACGACAAAGTGAGACCTCGTCTCTAAAAGAAAACAAAAACAACAAAAAATACTTGAATGTGATCAACACAGGCCCAAGAGGAGAGAAGAGACGTCCTCTGCTGCCACCGTTCATACAACGCACGCCACTCTTTCTCCCCTAGTTCCCTAGTCCCCACTGGGACAAGGAGAAAGCCATAGCTAGCTAACACAAGGACTAGGAATGTCACCACTTCCAGTCTCATCTGTGGCCTTTCCTTATGAGCTTGGACAAGTTAATTGACATCTTTGAGTTCTGATATCACTTTGTGACAAAGTGGAGACTTTAGAAGTTTCTGTCATGAGCTGAGCTGAGAATGGTATGATTATAATGCAAATATTACACTTCCTTGTACATGAGAACTTGTGAGAATAATTTCATTGTTTCTAAGACTACCTCACTTCCACCTGCTTCCCCTCTCTTCCATCTTAGCAGAAAGCCCCAATTCTGCCTCTTAGGATCAGAATGGACTTCCTTTTTCCTTCTTCTCCTCTATCCCCATCTTTTGAAGATAGGAACATTTCCAAGTGTTTTCACTGACTCATCTGTTGATGTCTAATTTATAACCATGCTGGCGCTTCTCTTGCTGTGGCCATAACATGAAAGTTAGAAATGGTTATGTAAGCTATAATACACCCCTTGCCTCAATTTCCCGCCCCGCCCCCGCCACATTCCTTAGAAGATGCCAGGCTCTCCTTTATTTTTACATTACTTATTACATGTGTCATTTCCCAAGAGCACTAGGTGTAATTAGAACAATAGAACTTGGGTGTGAAATTGCAAGGAAAATGATACCAATTACTGCATACACAGATCATAGCTCTGAGGACAGGAATTAAGATGATGAAGCTTTTTAAGTCTTCTAAGTACAACTCTTTGAACCCCATTATCTTTTAAAAACATCGTTATGATCTTTCGATCATGACTTCAAACAGGTCTTAATGGAACCCACAGAGAAAGGCATCCACAACTTCTCAGTGCTGAGGAGAAGAGATTCATTTAGAAAATTAATAGAAAGTAGACCAGTCCTTACACGCAGCCATCCTGTTGTGACAATAAATTATTGCATTGTTGAAGGCTTTTATAAAATTAGATACCTTGGTAGCAAGAAAAACGAAACCCTCCTCATTTATCGGAGAGATCAGTGGCAACTGAAATAACTCTATGCTGAGAAAGGATTAAATTCTAACCTTTCCCCCAAAAATGTCATTTAAATGAAAAAGCCGATCTAAGACAGTGCTTCGTGCCGGAGCCTGCACCTGAGTCTGCCTGGGAGATGTGTGATGATGATAGGCATTCTGCTTGCCTGCTCCTGCAGATTCTAACAAGATGATGTCTTCCTTATCCACCTGCCTATTTCACATCCAGGCTGAATGACAGCTGATAGCCAGCAGCTTAAAGCAGGGAGCAGCCTAGCTGGTTTGAACTAGTTTAAAATGACACAAGTAGCTTCCTTATCACACATTTTGATAGGTTCATGGCTCCCATAACAGATACCCAGGGAAAAATATCTTTGGTATAATTTTAAATGCTCAGCTCCCTCCTTGAAGAATGTATCAACCATCTCGATCTAATTAAATTCCAAAGACGACTTCTGTTCTGATGCCCCCTGCCCCCCAGGACCACTGAGCGCTGGGTAACGCTAGCACATTGGAATTTGGTTTATGTGTTGGTCTTGCCTAGACTAGAAGATTTGTATGTTCTGAAATTCTTTGATGGTTGACATTCTCTTCTTGCTCAAAAGAGCCTTTGCTTAAGCATTGGCCTGTCACATCTATCTTCATGCAGGGTGTACTTGACGAGAGGCACACGCATAGCCTGGAACACGTATTGACCATGCCTTTATTAATGGGTTTTGTGCCTTTTCTCATAAAATGTCCAGGAAGCCTTCTTCTGATTCTTCATTGCTCTTGGGAGAAATGACGGTGGAGAAGTCTTAAACCCCGAAACTACAGACACCAAAGAGCTGGTGTTTTTTTTCAGGCATGTTGGCTAAAAAAGACTTTAATGGTGACTCAAGCAGGCCTCTCATTTTGTAAATGAGAAAACGAAGAAAGAGAGAAGTTTTGAAATTTCCCCATCCAACAGCATGACTCGCATACCTAGAATGCTTTGGTGGCTTCTTGTTTCTCTTGACACTTGTCTTAGAATGTTCTCTAGACAGTGAGAAGCCCTTGCCTACCCACGTGGAGAGACGGCACGAAGGAGGGCTCAGGCCCTGGCCAACTGCCCCACCTGGGCCCCAAGCCGACAGCCAGCCCCAGCCAACCCGCCTAGTGAGTGGGCCATCATGGAAGTGGCTCCTCCAGCCCCGGCTGAGCTCCCCCAGCTGAAGCCGTGTACACAAAGACGAGCTGACCCACTCAAACTGCAGATCCCCCTGCCCAAACTGCAAAATCATGAGCAAATAAATGGTCACCGTTGTTTTCAGCCACTTTGTTTTAGGGTGGTTTGATGTGCAGCAATAGATGACCAAGGCACTCTCTGAAATGATCTTGTTTATGCATTCATCCACTTATCTGCAGCCTGCCTCCCCTTGCTCCCACCCCCTCAGTTGGATCAGAAATTCCATAAATGTACCACTCTTGTTCATCATGGGGTCCCTGGGACTCAGCACAGTGCCTCACCCCCAATATGCACTTGGTAGATAATTGTTGTGTGAATGAATGAATGAAAAAAGTCATAACGAGTTTTGATCAGTTAGTCCTAAAAGCCCAATGTCCTTCTCAGAATCTTCACCTGGCTGCATGACCCCCCAAGGGACCACTATTATTCTGCTTTCTCCCTCCTATGTATTTTCTTGGGTCCTTCATATGGATTTAAGTCCTAGGATCTGCCTGTCCTGCTGGAAAATATGTCTTGGATTCCTAAGAGAACATGCCCAAGGCTAGACACATTTGTTACTCATCCATCCGAGACCTGCTTTTCTGTAGAGACTTAGAGTAATCATAACATTATTGAGCGTGTCTGTCGGTCAAGGCCCATGTTCAGTCCTTGATGTGTATTAGCTCATTTAATCCTTTTTGTGCCCCCCATGACATGGGTCTATTACTTTTACATATGGGAACATGGAGGCTGGGAGAGATTCAGTTACTTGCCAAAAGTCACCAAACCAGTGAGTGGCACAGCTGGGTTGTACACCTTCAGGGAATGGGGAACAGGACCCTTCTTTCTGCCCTGGAGATCAAGCCTTCCTTTGCTGGTTTAATTAGTGCTGAACATGGCCACCCACCTGTCTCTGATCTTCCTCACTAAAGAAATGAGTTTGCCCCCAGTGGGGTGGAAGGCAATGTTACCACGGGGTTCCTGAAGTGGGGACAGTCCTATTCTCAAAGGCTGGGAAGGTAATGGAGCAAATAGCTTATCTTCTGCTGAAGCTAAACGTATCCAGCAGAAATCCAGCCCAACTATTAAGGCATCGCTGCTTTTTGGCAGAAGGTAGTGTCTGGGCAGGCGAGATATCTTGTCTACCACACAGAGAAAATCAAGCCAGTTGAGATAGGGCCTCAGCCCAGATGAAAGCTGCACACAGCTCTCCTCCCAGGGACCTCGTCTACTGTCCACCACTCAATATTCAGTTCAGCGCTGCAAACATTTCCAAGGCATCCAGTGTGAGGAGAGCATTGCGCTGGGCAAGACCCTGATCTTCGATTGACAGAAAAGCAGAGTGTAAGAATAGGCAGTGACCAGAAGAGAGGGTGCAGAAGTCCTCTCAAGCCAGGAGGCCTTTATTTCTGATGGATCTGAAAAGCAACTGGGTCCCCTACCAGGAAAGCCAAGAAAAAACATCTTCTTTGTTTCATTTTCCCGTATTCAGGCAGAAAACCAGGCTGAAGGGGACCCTCCTTCAGAGCCCCGTGGCCTTTGGGGCTTAGCATCCCCTAACAGAAGTGGAGTAACAGAAGCAGCTCATGGCCTGGCATGAGCAAGCAGAGTCTCCACGTCACGGGCTTGTCTGTGCCAGCGTGGATGCCTTTTACCTTCCCCCCTGGCCGTTGCCCTGCAACCCACATTCTCTCTCTGCAACCAGCTTCCTAAGATTGGTGGGAATTCCGTGCCTGGATAGAGAATAGGAGTGGAGAGAAATGCTTCCCTCTGAAGCTTCGGGTCACAGCCAGGCACTCACAATCAAAGAGCAGAAAAGCTGAGCGTAGTGGTGGTATATGCCTGTGGTCCTAGCTAGGCGGGAGGCTGAGGCAGGAGGACTGCTTGAGCTCAGGAGTTTGAGCCTGCAGTGAGCTATGATTGTGTCCCTGCACTCCAGCCTGGGAGACAGAGTGAGATCCTATCTCTAAAAAATACTAAAAATAAAAATAAAAGGCCAGGCACGGTGGCTCACGCTTGTCATCCCAACACTTTGGGAGGCCGAGGTGGGTGGATCACCTGAGGTCAGGAGTTCAAGACCAACCTGGCCAAAGTGGTGAAAGTGTGTCTCTATTAAAAATACAAATATTAGCCAGATGTGGTGACATGTGCCTATAATCCCAGCTACTCAGGAGGCTGAGGCAGGAGAATCGCTTGAACCCTAGAGGCGGAGGTTGCAGTGAGCAGAGATTGCACCACTGCACTCTAGCCTGGGTGACAGAGTGAGACTCCATCTCAAAAATTAAAACATAATAAAAATAGACAGAAGACATGCAGACACCTTGGTGTGTTCTTGAGTCAGGTAATTAGCACGTGTCAAGAATGAATCTGCCCTGGGTGCCGGCCACATACAGGCAGAGTGAAGGAAGGGGGCTCTGTAGACTGGGGCTGCTTACAGATGCCCTGGGACAATGGTCCATTCTGGTGGATAACTGAGGCTCACGAGAAAAACCTACATTCCCTGAATAATGTGAATACACAGCCAACAGTGCTGGGAAAAAATGGCTGCACCAGACACAGGTTCTCTTTAAAATGGTTCTGTATCTTTAATTAGTGTTTTTAAGCACAAACAAAGGGAAAGCAGTAATTATCCTTGTCTCTATTCCTTAATGTCAAATTTAGAAACACACCATCCTGAGCTATTAACAAGTTCCGCCGTATGCTCGAGGAGACAGTGAGACCTTCCTCTTTAATGCTTCCAAGTGGAGCTGAAAAAAATTGCAAAAGTTTTGAATTTTTTTTACGGATTTGAAAAGTGAGAAGAGACTTTTAACCTGAGCCTTGTTATTTTTAGCCCAGCAGAGAGCTTGGATTCCCAGGCTCCAGGAGTCATCAGAACTGGGCTGAGGTCCTGGCTGCCAAAGCCCAGCTGGGGGACCCAGGGCACATTTCTTAAGCTCTCTCACCTGCAGGTCCCTTTTCTATCAAATGAGGATGAGACATGTGGATTACACGGCAGATTACACGGCGGGCTTCCACAGAGCCTGCACAGAGACTGTCACTGTTGATCCTGTCTCCGTCAGGCTGAGAGGGTGAACCCGGGTCTTAGGACAAACGACAGTCACATTCACTGGGCACACCTGAAACTTCCCCTTTGAGGCTGGTGTTACTATGCACTTTTGATTCAAGAGGAAACTGAGGTGGCAACAACATGGAGGACTCACCCCAGGCCACCCTGGGAGGGATTGGCAGGGGTGCTCTGCAGAACAGAGGCACTTCCATGGCTAGTCCACAGCACAGGGCTCCTGTTAGGGCAGATGTGGCAGAGGGCAGAGGGCAGCCATTTTAAGAATACCTTTCAGGTCCGCGCGATGGCTCACACCTGTAATCCCAGCACTTTGGGAGGCCAAGGTGGGCGGATCACAAGGTCAGGAGATCAAGACCATCCTGGCCAACATGGAGAAACCTGTCTCTACTAAAATACAAAAAATTAGCCGGGTGTGGTGGCGCATGCCTGTAGTCCCAGCTACTTGGAAGGCTGAGGCAGGGGAATCTCTTGAACCCAGGAGGCAGGGTTGCAAGTGAGCCAAGATGGCGCCTGGTGACAGACTGAGACTCCATCTCAAAAAGAAAAAAGAATACCTTTCCAGTCAAAGTTGTTCCCTCTGAATAGTAAACATGAATAAATTACTAATATTGTTATTATTTTCAAATTTTAATTAGACAAATGATAGTATGGCTATCATTTACAGTTAAATTTCAGGAAAATATTTCTCTCTCCTTAAGAATGCGCATTCAGACTCCCCCTTGAACCTCCCTTTCTCAATAGAACTGATTTTTAGCTGGAAGCAAAGTTACTCAGAATAGAAACTACATCTTTCTGGTTCCTTTGCAACCAGGTATAGCTATAACTTCTGGCCAACAGGAGGTAAGGGGGAGCATAGTGGGCAGTTTTCTCCTTTGTCCTGCCCCCTGCTGATTGGCAGGTGAATGTGATGGCTGGAGCATGAGCAGCCATTTTGTACTATGAGGTACAAACTAAGACTGGCAGACAGAAAGAGCTACAATGATCATAAAGTCACCATCCCAGCCTAGACTGCCTATCCCTGGATATTAATAGGAGAGGAAAATAAACTCCTCTCTCATATAAACCCATGTTACTTTAGGCTTTCTTTCATTCACAGTCAAATCAAAGCCTGCTTCATCTCCCCACACATTCCAGATAGAATCATCCCCAACCACCATGGCTCCTCTCTCACTATGTGGTTGATAATCTTTTTTTATTATTATTATTATTTTTTGAGATGGAGTCTTGCTCTGTCACTGCGGCTGGAGTGCAGTGGCACTATCTTGGCTCACCACAACCTCCGCCTCCTGGGTTCAAGCGATCCTCCTGCCTCAGCCTCCCAAGTAGCTGGGATTACAGGCACCTGCCACCATGCCCAGCTAATTTTTATATTTTTTGTAGAGACGGGGTTTCACCATGTTGGCCAGATGATCTCAAACTCCCGACCATAGGTGATCTGCCTGCCTCAGCCTCCCAAAGTGCTGGGATTATAGTCGTGAGACACCACGCCCGGCCTTCATTTTTGTTTTTTGTCTTTATTACTTTTATAAATCTCTCTCACTGAATATATGTCTTTATTTCAAGGTACAAAACTCTGGAAGCAACACATAGATGATAAATCCACATAGCAGGTTTTTAAAAAAATCCTTACTCTGAGTATACCGCGGTAAACTGTGACCTTAAAAGAAAGTAGCTCTGAGGATACTTGATATTTAACTGAATAGGCAAGTGGAGTCCATTTGCCCTGACTCCTGGGTACAATAGAGTACACCCTCTTAGCACACAGTTTTCCATGGTCCCCCCAGAATAAGTAAGAGAAGAGCCTATTAAGAATAATCGCTACATACCCCACCGAAACCAAATTACTTTAACCAAGGACTTAGACACTTTGTTTTTTGGGGGCTTTAGTGTTGTGTTTGAAAGACCCCCTATGAACCAAATGAGAACTCTTGAGCTTCATCAAATTTCTTAGAAAATATGACTTTCATCTGGTCTTTATACACCCCGTGGAAAAACACTCACCCATTGCTTGTGCTGCCACCTGAAAATGAAAGAAGATTGACATGTCAGGTAATTTAACTGATGGGACTAAAATCTGCAACTTTCTTCCAATCTCGCTCTTCCTGGGACCTCTTGCAAAATGATCACGTATCCGGACATGCCTGCGAAAAGCACAAAACTGCCAGCATTGCCCCCCTTGTTTGGGGATTACTAAAAGAAGTTCTGCACTTCCTGAAGTTCATACAAATATCAAAGGCATTTTATTTAACACACAATTTTGCCTCTCCTTCCGTCCCCCTAAATAAAGACCACGCTGACCTCACTGGTTGGCTCACAAGCACTGCTGCCTGGCCTTCACCCCGACGCTTGCTGAGATTTTTCCTCTAAAGTATTGCCAAGGAGGTGTTTGCCATTTTCCAAAATGCAACCCTGACAGGAATCACCAAATGACATTCACCAAAGTCAACTAAATAGAAAATAAAACGTAGGAGCTTAAAACATTCCAAGTTCATGGCCATTCATCACAAACTGACTTTCCTCAGAAGAAAAAAGCACATAAATAGACTCCTGTTCACACAGCCTCTCCACCATCCTTAAATATTCGTGAGTGTGTGTGTGTGTGTGTGTGTGTGTGTGTACGCGCGTGTGTGTGTGTGTGATTGAGACAGAGAGAGAGAGTGAGGGAGAGAGATGCTGTTTTTGCTTTCTTGATATTGGTTTGGATGAGTGCTTTAAAAATCTTTTTTTCTGGGAGCTATTACAAGTTCTACCTGGGGCTCAAAATGATTTTACAGTCAATCCTTAAGCCCACCCATTCTCATCGGGCGACTGTGTGTTTATGCCCCAGAGGGTGGACTCTTTGGAGCTCACTGAGAAAATGACAGTGATGATCAAAGGGTAAGAAAACAAGGCCCCGGAAGAAAGGTTCGAGGCATACTGGATTGATTTAGGCTGGAGAAGACGGTGAGGAAAACCTTAATAACAACCGTCAGGTGTATAAAGACTCCCGAAAAGAGTCTTCATCCATTCTCTACCTTCAGAGAAGACCTTCACGATGAAAGGTTGCAACATGAATGAAGGATTAAGGGGGGAATGTAGGAGAATTTCATTCCTGGCAGAATCATTAGTCATGGGATGGGCACGCTTGACTCATGCTCTGCACATCTTTTGAGGAACAGACGCCATTCACAGGCCCAGCATATCCAGGCGCAGAGCTCCCTGACGGCCACAGAACAATGGAACCAAGCTCAGAGTCTTGTGAGACATCTCTGTGACGTGGCACTGGAAGGACAGCCCACCTCTTAACCTAAGGTGTCACGTTCTGAATCTCCTTGGAGTGGGTGGCTTCTTCTAGAGGTGACATTTTGGAATTCTCCAAAAGCCCACAGAGACGGGTGTCACATGCGCAGCAAGCATTATTTATTGTCTGCAAAGTCCCAATTTTAATTAAGCCCAGAGCTTCCTGCCACAAGCTATGTGGCTAGTGCCACAGTGACGCAGCCCCGCCCGAAAAGCATTTATGTTAATGAAAAAATAAATGCTGTTTGGTAAAGCCAAGCCAAATGCTCTGTGAGTGGGGAAAGCCTCTCACTTATTCCAACGGCATTCTGAAAATGGTCACTCGGAAAACTTGGTAAAGCCCTGGAAACCCCAAGAGGTCATGAGCCGTTTCAAGGCCTCGTAAATGGTGGCTTCTTTCTCTTGTTTCCTGTGATAAATACAGTTCGGGTTCTGAGTGTAAACCGGGCCGCTAATGCAGAGTTACAGCTGATGCTATTACAAATGCATAAAAGTGAGGAAATTCGAAGTTATGATCCCATTGCCACAGTAACTCAACTGCTTCGTGCAATCTGTTTGTAACGTGTACTACCGAATGTCATGTTAACTTTTACTGCCTCTATTACATATGTGTGATGTGAAAAGGTTATGATGGGCAAGGGAGTCATAATTCTGAATTTTCTGAGAGTTATGACTTTAAAGTGCGTTTAAACTGACTACTCTTTTTCACTTGGTTTTTCTTGTTCGGGTTGAGTCTGTTTTTTATTGAATCTTGGATTCTCGAGACCATTCTGGTAGATTCTTCATTTCAATACAGAGATTGATTATTTACTCCATTTTAACAAATACTCAATAGTTTAACATACCACCATGGGAAGAGCGGAGCTTCAGGGAATGCAGAGATGACTAACTACCAGCCCTGTTCACAATTTCTCCATTCAGTCGAGGGCATACAAACAATCATAGCCCACAGTAGGGCAACAGTGGACACACACAGGTAAGAGGAGAGTCTTTCCTGAGGGGGCTTCAGGCTTTGTGGAGGGAGAGAAAGAGAAGGGAATTAAAATGTATTCATCTTCTACTAAACGGGTCCCCAACCCCCGGGCCGTGGACTGGTACCCGTCTATGGCCTGTTAGGAACTGAGTCACATAACAGGAAGTAAGCGATGGGCAGGTGAGCATCACTGCCTGTGCCACCTCCTCTCAGATCAACAGCAGCAGGAGATTCTCATAGCAGCACGAACCCTGTTGAGAACTGTACGTGCAAGGGATCTGGGTTACACGCTCCTTATGAGAATCTAACTGGTGCCTGATGATCCCAGGTGGGACAGTTTCATCTCGAAACCATCCTCCTCTCCCCCCACCTGTCCATGGAAAAATCATCTTCCCTGAAACTGGTCCCTAGTGCCAAAAAGGCTGGGGACAGCTGCTGTACTACATAGTGGTATGCTAAGTGGTTGAGGACATTCTATTTCACCCTCCACGTCATATAAGGCACCATCCCATATGACAGATGGGTGTCCCGAGGCTACTTGGTCGTGGTAGCAGGGTCTGAACATCTAAAAGTTCAAACATCTAAAAGTTCAAACATCTTTCAGTTCAAACATCTAAAAGCTCCTATTTGTTTTCTATCATTTTAAGTGGAATTTGGGTTAGATCTTGAAGAATATGCAGGTTTGGACTTTTTATTATTATAATTATTAAAACAAAAATAGCCTCCCTGAGCAGCTAGGATTACAGGTGCCCGCCACCACACAGCTAATTTTTGTATTTTTGGTAGAGACGGGGTTTTGCCATGCTGACCAGGCTGGTTTCAAACTCCTGACCTCAAGTGATCCACCCGCCTTGGCCTTCCAAAGTGTTGGGATTACAGGCGTGAGCTATGGTGCCCAACCATTTTAGTATCTTTTCTTTAAATATTTTTTACTAAACCAAAGTTGGTGGGTTTTATTTTTGAGGGGGGGGGTGTACTGTTTATTGCGTGATTCTTGTTCTTTTACATGAACAGGTTCATGGCCTTCCCTTTCCCTTTTCAGTGACTATAAACTGTCCCAGGCTGTGGAGGAGCACTGCAGTGAGCGGGAGATGAGAGCAGAGGTGTCCTGGCTGGTGGTGCAGCCAGGACGGAGTCTTGGACAGCTGGGCAGGCCACAGAGCTTGACTGAAGTGTCTGAGAGCCAAGTGGGTCCTGGGCATGGAACCCCTAAATGCCTGGGTTAGTAGTTAGGGCTTTGATCTGTAAGCCTCGTATATGCACAACTAGCACATAGACAGCAGCTAATAAATGTCACGTACACCTGAACGGGAAGATGCTGATGGCTCCTTATTTATTTATCTATTGAGAGATAGGACCTCACTCTGTTACCCAGGCTGGAGTTAGTGGTGAGATCACAGCTTATTGCAGCCTCTACCTCCCAAACCCAAGCTATCCTCCCATCTCAGCCTCCCCAGTAGCTGGGACCACAGGCACGCGCCACTAGTCCAGTTAATTCTTAATTTTTTTTGCAGTAACAAGGTCTCACTATGTTGCCCAGGTTGGTCTTGAACTCCTGGACTCAAGCAATTCTCCTTCCTTGGCCCCTCAAAGTGCTGGGATTATAGGAGTGAACGACCATGCCCAGCCACTGATGACGTTTTATCAGAGGAGTCATATCATTGCAATTGTGCATTAGGACCATTATTCAGACCATGGAACAAGGTGGGTGATGGGGGGCACTTAGAGGTTCTTACACCACTCAAGAGGGAAGGAAGCTGAATGCAGACCGGTACAGGGGAGGTAGAAGAAAGAACGTGGATGAATGAAACATACACATTCTCCAGAAAGGTGTAAAAATGCTGTAATCTTGGCTGGGTGTGGTGGCTCATGCCTGTAATCCCAGCACTTTGGGAGACGGAGGGGGGTGGATCTCAAGGTCAGGAGTTCAAGACCAGCCTGGCCAAGATGGTGAAACCCTATCTCTACTAAAAATACAAAAATTAGCCGGGCATCGTGGTGGGCACCTGTAATCCCAACTACTCAGGAGGCTGAGGCAGAGAATTGCTTGAACCCGGGAGGCGGAGTTTGCAGTGAGCCGAGATCGCACCACTGCACTCCAGCCTGGGAGACAGAGCAAGACTCTGTCTCAAAGTAATAATAATAATAATAAAATACAAAGTAATCCCAAATAAAAATAAAATAAAAAGTAATCCCAAAACCAAGAGACTAGTGCAAGCTTTGGGTTGTCAGGGCAGAAAATAAAATGGAACTGTTTCCTGTCTGGTTTTTAGATTCTCTTTGAGACCAGTTTCAGGTAAGAGAAACTTATGTCACCAGCCTAAGACAAATGTGCGATATATTTTATTAAATGTTCATGTTTTTACTACCGTTAGTGTACACTTTATGTGTCTATTTGACCACACCTTGGCTCAGAGTTCTCTTTTTCCTCCTCTGTAAAGCAGAGGTCAGAAGTGGCAGGTGGCGCAGGCACAGAGACTGGACCTCACAGAGGCAGATGGGCAAGGACACTGAACAGTAGTTCTGGGCCAACCGCATGGGTGGACATCCCCCATGTACTTCGGGTTGTCAGAACAAGGGGTCTTGATTCAGACCCCAAGAGAGGGTTCTTGGATCGTGTGCAAGAAGAAATTCAAAGTGAGTCACAGAGCACAGTGAGAAGACAGAATTTCCTTGACAGCTATTCAGTTACAGAGTAGGGCATCCTCAGAAAGCAAGAGGAGGAATGCCTTGTGTTTTCAGTTTTTCTCATATTGGGGTCTTATCTATGTGAAAGCTAAGCTAAGCTATGTCTCTGTGCGGGTGGACTGATGGCATGACAAAATTTATTGTTCTGCCGATTTAAAGAAAAAACCATCCTCGGCATGTTAGTGCATAAGCACATCAAAGCTGACTACAGTTATCTTGAAAGTGTATATTGTTATGGATGTTGGGACATCTGGACTTCCTGTTGCTGTAGGACTCTGTCTTTGCAGGTATCTCTAAGCTGTTTCCTGAACTATAAACCTCTTATGACACCTGGTCATGACTGGTGAGGAATGTACCCTGTGTTAGTTAGTCTTGAGATGGCGCTGAACATAAAATGACATTCCTCTGGCTCTCCTAGGCTCCTGTTTCCTTAACAGTGGCATAAACGTCTATCATGTTCAAATCACCTGTTATTTATTTCCATAGCTCACTCCTTTAGTAGACTGCAAACTCACGCAGATGCAGAAACATGTGTTGTCTGTATTCTAAGCACCTCAACACAATAGCAAATAAAGCAAGCACTGAATAAACTGCTCTTTAATGAAGATTTCAGCTGCAAGAAATATTGTACATGTGTGTATGGCTATTAATCATGTATATCCATATATTCACATATATGCACGTGTATGAAAATGTATATATAGTCACCTATAAACGGATAGAGACGTGTATAGATATTTATGGGTCTATCTATTCATCTATTAAGCTTGACTTGCCCTTGTGTCTGGTTGTACAGCTCCCATTGCTGACCATACATAACCAGTGCAAGAAACAGCTGTCAGTTACTCATCAGTGCCTTATCTTCTAAATGGATGGGCCTTGCTTTATGCAAGTGTTTCTGAAAGAAATTTTGTACAAACCAGATGTTTCTACATTAAATCCAATTCTAGATGTACCTAAGGAGTCCGTATTTAATGTGTTCTTTATATATATACTTTTTCAAAGTGAAGAATCATTTCTATAAAGTCAATCATTAATCTTAACTATATCTCTTTTCAAGTTTAATTTTAATATATCAACTTTGCTTAAATTTGGAGAATGCCTACCCCCCCCCACTTCAAACGTCGCTCATCTCTTTGGCAGAGAGGGTGAAGATTTCCTCAGCTCACCTGTGCAGTGTGGGGGTGTTGTAACTGCTCAGGTGGCAGCATCTTTTGTTCAGTAGTGTGAGTTTTGTTTCTCTCCAGAGAGGGAGAGAGAGAATTTGGTCTGTGGCCTAGGTTATCTTTTCAGGGCCTTATACCTGCTTCTTCTGACACATGATTATCCACATCTCTAGTGGGGCTGGAAAAGACTTTGAAGGGATGATTAGCTTTCTAGGACTGCCATAACAAAATGCCACAGACTGGGAATCGTAAACAACAGAAATTGATTTTCTCACAGTTCTGGAGGATGAAGTCCAAGATCAAGGTGTCAGCAGGTGTGGTTTCTCCTGAGGCTTCCCCTCAGTGCCGTGCAGACGGCCACCTTCTTGCTGCAGCCCACATGGTATTTTCTTTGTGGGCATGCATCCTTGCTATCCCTTCCTCTGTGGCCAAACTGTCTCTTTTTATAAAGACATGGGTCAGATTAGATTAGGGCCCACCCTAATGGCCTCACGTTAACATAATCACCTCTTTCAAGACCGTTTCTATAAATGCAGTCACTCAGAGGTACCAGGGGTTAGGACTAGAACATATGAATTTTGGGGGATGGAACACGGTTCATCTCATGAGAGAGGAATCCCTTGCCCAGCCTGGAATGCAGCATCCCTTCAAGTTATATGAAGCCACAGACCAGGATACAGAAACATCTGCCTTCTACTTCTTTCCCTCCTCCAGAACCCGCTGGTCAGAAAGAAGGGCTGCTCTTGCATCACGTGTACCCCAGCAGCACGGCTGCAAGCCCAAAACCTGTCTCTAAGATACCAAGCATCTGCCCTGGGAGAAAAGCGTCTCCCCTCGACCCCATGTAATTAATTCTCTGCGCCAAAGTCCTTCCCTGGCGTTGATTCCCACTGCCTCCATGCACTTACCCTCTTCCTCAGAGGGCATGGTGAGAAGCAGGCAGAGGCCCACAGTCAATCATGCAGATCGGTGGAGTCATAATTCGAAATAAACCCATCAAAACATTTGCTCTTACTTTTAACCCCGTTGTCCCCCAAGTGGAAATGTTAAGACACAACAGCAGAAGAGATAAATATGGCAGACAAAAGTTTTCCCACAGCCTTTAGCCCCTTAAACATTCTAATCCCATTGAAGATATTTATGCCTGGCCAAACACCGGGGCTGGGGGCTGGGCTCCTGCCGGCTGCCCCTCGCCGAGCCTGCCCGGCTTTGTAGAGGCAGCTGCCTGTTGCTATGCGATTTGGTTACAGGAGGGCAACGCAGGGCACCTAACCCAAGTGCTTTTTTAACCAAACCACTTGCTTATTAAAAGAATGGAGAAAGTTTCCATTAAAATATCTGGGCTGATTACATTTGGAAACTTAATAACATGTGTTGACTCAAATAACTCCCACTGAACTGAGCCTCAGCAGGGCTCAGGGTTCACCAGGGGAACAAATATCTCTGATGAAGCTTGGCATCTTAACCCTGTTTAACATTTTAATTAAGAAGGAAAAATTCGGTGTCATTTGCTTTTCTGTGGTCTCCAGGAGCGGCAGGGTTCTCGCTTGAGAATTCCTCCAAGAGTCCGGCGGAAAGAAATACATTAGCTAATTAGGAGTGATACAAAACATCTATATACAAGACATATACGCTCCCGCTCTGCTTTGTCGGCCAGCTTTTCCACTGCCCGCCCCTTTGCAGGCTGATTTCTTAGAAGAGGATGCATGAGTATACTTTTTTTTCTTCTTTTAAATACTGTTAATTGAGAGTTAAATTGTTGCTTGACTCTTTTACTCTACCCTACCAGACAGAGGCGAGGAGAAAGCATCACGCTACAGCCTTGTTTCTGGGAAATGGTCAGAATATAGTTACTTTGGAAAATAGATCCTCAAGTCCTCGTTTGATAAACAGCAAAACTCATCATTTTCACTAGTATCTCCTTTTTCTAGCCAGGAGGGGCACTCTGGGAAATGCTTCTGCTGATAGCTCAGTTACACAGAAGAACGTATCTTCCTTGTTTTGCAAATGAGCTTGCAAAATGGGGTTTGAAACAGCAGAGGCGGTCGCGTCTACACCACATTTGGCTGGCCTGCTGGGTTTGTCCCTGTTCTCAAAAAGGAAAGAAAACACAGCTCATTGAAATAAGAAATAGTAGAAAATCCATTTCACCAGAGGATGTGTAGAGATTTTTCAGTATATTTCCAAATCCAAAAAGTAACCAGCAGAGGTTCTTCTTTATTTATTTATTTTGGTTTGCTTTGCTTTGAAACACTCAACCCCGAGTTTCTGTTCATTTTAAGGCCGGTTCTCCTTTGGATGTCCCTTCATCTACAACCCAGTCCTGTGCTGCCATTTCCTTCCTGGGAATCCTCCCTGCCCTGTTCGGCCTGCTGTCTCTTTCATGCCCCAGGGAAAGCCATACTCCATCACCGCCTCTGCCCTGGACCCAAAACGGATGAGGAACAACTGAACTATGTGTTAATTGCGTTAAAGCGCTTTCTCTAATGCAATAGTGGCCTTCTCCATAGCAACCGTGATTAAAAGATGCAGAATGGCGGGTCCTCCAGGCCCTGTCTGTCTGGGAAGTGATTGCCACTTTATAGAACAATTCAGTCCAGAGAGAAGTTTATTGTGCACATTTCGCCTAAGCTGACTGCTCAGGTCACCCTCCCTAAAGCCTCTTTCTCTCCCTCTGAGCGCTATTTTCAGGCTGGTCTGGGGGAGGGAGCCACGGGAAATTTGCCGCCCGGGTTGGGGGTGGTAGATGGGAGCTGTGTGGCGTTGCAGGTGGGGGGTGGGGAGAGAGAGAAGAGAGGCGCCCTCACTCCTATTCAAGGGGTGAGGAAGAAAACAATCCCAAGCTTGCAGCCTGAATGTAAGTCATCGCCAAAGAAGCCCCATGCTTCATTAAGCATCTTTAAAACTGCCCATTGAGATGCCCAGAGGGGGTAAGGTAAATTCTCTTTCCATTTTTGTGCATCTTTCTAAAGCACACAGCATTCCTATTTTATACACTGTGGGGTAAGTGATTTTCAAAGTTGGAGGGAGGGGGGAATTAAACATTATCTGGACTACAACACACAGGATGGGGTGAGATAATCATCCCAGCAGATTGCAGGATCTCCAAGGGAGGGGCGAGGGGCATCCGTGAGTCCCCACTGCTTTATCTTCCTTCTTCCATGCCCCCGTTCCTGTCCTCCTCTCCTGCCCATAGGGTGAACCAAAAGTCCAGAGGCTCCTCTCACCCACACATGTGATGCTGAGACGCAGAGCTTACACACAGCCCTACACTTGGGATGCACACGTGCGGAACTGCCAAAGACTGCACTGCAGCCACCAGGAACTAAGACTGGGCAGGAGGCATCCAGGGAGCTAGAGACACATTCTGGAATATTAAAAGACACTAAACATAATTGTGATTTCAAAATCCAAACTCAAGCTTGCACACATCCAAAAATATGTTCTTACAATAGAAACGGATTTTAAAGTGTCCAATTTCAGAGGCCAAGCTCTGGAATTTGAAGGCCCAGGTTTGAATCTTGGCTCCGGCTGCTTGGCCATGTGACCTCAGGCAAGTTACTGAAACTTTTAGGGCCTCAGTTTCCCTATTTATAAAATAGAGATGAGAATAACACCTATATTGTACAACTTTTAGGAGAATTAAAAGAGAGAATTATGTAAAGCACTCATTTCCTGACACATGGCAAGTGCCCAGAAACTACTACTAACAGTAATCGTTATCATTATTATTACACAAGAGTAGTGCTCTATGTTTGTATAGTGCTCTGTGATTCACTTACCTCACCTCTGGTAATCTTCCTGATGAGCCTGTGCTATTCTGTTTTTTTTTTTTTTTTTTTTTT
>NW_016107711.1:1334744-1367543 GCF_001604975.1 Cebus imitator
TTTTTTTGTATTTTTAGTAGAGATGGGGTTTTGCCATGATGGCCAGGCTGGTCTCAAATTCCTGGCCTCGAGTGATCCGCCCACCTCAGTCTCCCAAAGTGTTGAGATTACAGCGCGTGACCCTTCCTATGCTATTCTGACAAGCCCTCTTTATGCCTTGCCAGAGGGAGGTAAAGCCCCCTTCTCCAGGTGTTGGCAGGCTAAGCAGAAAAGGCCGATTGCTGATACAAAACAAGCAGAACTCCAACCTCCAAACTCCAGTGCTAGGGACCAGGATTGTTCTGGACTATGGGATACAGTTCTGCCCCGATACAGGTCGGGGCTCGCAGTTCAGGGTGCACTCGGGACATGCAGGTTAAAGCAAGGGGACACGGCAGGGGTGGCTGCCCAGGCCGAGGAGGCCATGCTTCTCTGGCAGCGTCGCTTCTATTTTTATTAACAAAAATTTAAAAGATAGCCAACATCAAGGGCCTTGGAGTGCTTAGATTTCTCTAGGAAATAAAAATGCTATTTATACTGGCATAAAGTATAATTTTTCACACTTTTGAAAGTGTCTGAAGAAAATTGGATGAAGGCCACAAATCTAAATATTTATAGTGCCAAGAAATTTGTGTTAATGTGATATTTATTTTCGACTTTAGAAAATAATTCATTAGTATTATTACTATGTTAGTAATACTATTTCCCAAGGAAATCTCTGAATTCTAAACAAAAGCTGATACACAAGTTAATTTAGGCAAAGGGCCTCCTAGTTACACTTTGTACACTGGCCACTGTCTTCCTTTTTTTTTAAGATGGAGTTTCACTCTTGTTGCCCAGGCTGGAGTCCAGTGGTGCAATCGCAGCTTACTGCAACCTCTGCCTCCCAGGTTCAAGCAATTCACCTGCCTCAGCCTCCCAAGTAGCTGGGATTACAGGCATGCACCTCCATGCCCGGCTAATCTTGTTTTTTTAGAAGAGATGGGGTTTCACCATGTTGGCCAGGCTGGTCTCAAACTCCCAACCTCAAGTGATCCATCCGCCTTGGCCTCCCAAAGTGCTTGAATTATAGGCATGAGCCACCATGCCCAGCTGGAAACTGGGATTTTTCATCATGGTGAAAAGAGATAAAGACATAAGTCTGATCTGGTTAAGTAAAATCGCTAGAGTCCTAAAATCTTCAGTGGATTCAAATCCAACAACTATGTTTAAACCCAAGAGTTCATATGGTATTTAAAAAGAAACGCATTGGTTACCTTTCAGACGTTCTAGAAAACCAACTCCTTATTTTGCAAATTGCTAAATGAAAAGGAAAAATGAGGCTTTTCTATATGAACTGCCTTTGGGGTCTCATAGTTGATGAGGGTAGATTATCTCAAGTGTGGTTGGAATAAGAGTTGACTATCACCATTTTCAACCTGTAATTAAATAGTGGATCCAGGCGGTCACTAATGGCTGCTAATCTCATAAAAAGAGAAACCATCAGACCTTTCCTCACTCTTGTTGAAAAAGCACATCATCTGTGAAGGAATCTTATTTTAAAACTTGAACATGGATTTAATTAAGCCTTGAGATCTAAATAGCAATTTACAAAAAGTACAAGGGAAAAAGGAACGTGTTAAATGACATCATGGGGCCACAATCAGCAAAATCTGGACTTTTGGAAACTGTACTGAACAAATGACCAGGTTTCTTCAACAAATAACTTGCAAGGGAAAATAAACGAGGTATAAGGAATTTAGGGATTAAAATAACCTTAAGAGACATATTAACCGATCATGATTATAGATCTAATTTGGATTTGATTTTGAACAAGTTGTGAACAAATTTATAAGACAATTGAAGAAATATGAACACTGAATGGCTATTCAATGCTATTAAGGAATTATTGATTATTGCAATAAATAGAGATGTGATGAAGAGCGCTTATGGTTATTTTAAGAGCCTGTATCTTATAAAGACACCTACTGCAATATTTATCAATAAAATGATGTGTCGTCAGAGTTTGATTCAAAATTCTTCTGGACAGGGTAGAGGAGTCAGGGTAAGGTAAAACAAATGAAGCAGCCCTGAGATGGCATGGTTGAGGTTAAGCAGTGGGTACATGGGGGTCATTAGATCCATCTCTCTAATTTATATGTTTAAAAATTTTTTTTCAGGTCAGATGGGTAATGTGCCGACGTAAGTTTCAAGGGTGGCACATCTCACACAAGCGCATGAACACCCAATCATCATGTTCATGAACTACAAAAGGATCTTAAAATTTTTTTATTAAGAAAGTTTCCTGGCTGGGCACAGTGGCTCATGCCTGTAATCTCAGCACTTTGGGAGGCTGAGGCGGGCAGATCACCTGAGGTCAGGAGTTTGAGACCAGCCTGAACAACATGGAGAAACCCAGTCTCTACTAAAAATACAAAATTAGTCAGGTGTGGTGATGCATCCCTATAATCTCGGCTACTTGGGAGGAGGAGGCAGGGGAATTGCTTGACCCCAGAAGGCGGAGGTCACAGTGAGCCAAGATTGCACCATTGCACTCCAGCCTGGGTAACAAGAGTGAAACTCCATCTCAAAAAAAAAAAAAAAAAAAAAAAAGAGTTTCCTTTGGCTGGGTGTGGTGACTCATCCACCACACCTGTAATCCCAGCACTTTGGAGGGTGAGGAGGAAGGATTGCTCAAGGCCAGGAATTCAAGACCAGCCTGGGCAATATAGTGAGACCCAGTTTCTATGTTTATGAAAACACTTTTTAAGCAATTAAAAAAATTTTTCTCTCTCTCTTCTTTTTTAAAGAAATAACCAGCAGTCCCAAGGCTGCTGGTCTCTATTTTCTGGTCTGATATTATCTTGAATGATTCAATTAACATCATTCAATCATCCCTGTAAATTAATAACATTTCAAACTTAGTCACAATTCTTGCATGAGGCTGACATTCCTACAATGTGATAGACTAGCTATTGTCATTTCATCTTATACAAAGCCCTCCTAAAGGAATACACTCTGACCAAAGATACCCAGAGAAGGAGGAAGGATCCCCCTGCCCACATACATACACACAAACACACACACATGCACACCCATGTCTACGACAGGTGCAGATGTGGGGAGAAGGGTATTACAATGACAATTGTTAAATTCCAACGCCCTCCTTTTTACCCTCAAACTCTAAACACTCACACTTTCCTCCTCTGGGATTCTTCACTGCTAGAGAACTTAATGTGTATTTCAGAGAATAGTAGCACAAATGACATTTTCAAGAGGATGAATTCAGCGTTTCACTTGGAGGTGTCATATAACATATGATGGCTCATACAGACCCTCAGAGGTCTTCCTTCCACCCTCAGCCCATTCACTGTTTTTCTGACCATTCCTCTAGTCTCTCTCTCTACTGTTAGGCTTCTTATGGGTTGTTAGGTTAACCCTACTGTATTCGTCCATTTTCATACTGCTATGAAGAAATACCTGAGACTGGGTAATTTATAAATAAAAAGAGGTTTAATGGACTCACCGTTCCACATGGCTGGGGAGGCCTCACAATCATGGTGGAAGGTGAAGGAAGAGGAAAAGAGGAAAGGCATGTCTTACATGGCGGCAGGAAAGACAGTGTGTGCAGGGGAGCTGCCCTTCGTAAAACCATCAGATCTCATGAGACTTATTCACTATTACAAGAACAGAATGGGAAAAATCTGCCCCCATGATTCAATTACCTCCCACCAGGTCCCTCCCACAACATGGGGGATTATAGGAGCTACAATTCAAGATGAGATTTGGGTGGGGACACAGCCAAACTATATCACCCACTGAGAGCAGTGATGTAACAATAATTTTAGCCCACCAACAAGACATCGTCCCCGTTACTAAAGTGTTTGTATCATAACTCCCCTGTTACTGCAGAGGGACACTTTCTTGAGGACTGCTCTTTGTGAAGCTGTCCTTCACAAAGCTATGTTTAAATAGCAACATAGAGTCAAATGAACATTCTCATTTACCTTTGGCTATTTTCAATTATTATAAGATATTGAAAACAAAGTCATATGTAAATTCATCTGATTGATTGATTGATTGATTGTAGAGATAGGGTCTCACAAGTTTGCCCAGGCTGGTCTTGAACTCCTGGCCTCAAGTGATCCTCCTGCCTTTGCCTCCCAAAGCATTGGGATTACAGGCATAAGTCATCATGCCCAGTTAAATTCATCTTATTATCAAGGGTAAATAACAATAGATTTATATACGCTGTTAATAAGTTAATTGTGTTCTCCAATTCTTTGTAATCATCAACATTTTTTTTCCACTGAAAAGTGGGAAAGAGTGGGATGGGCTGATTTGCTTCATTGGTGATCAAAACTAAATGGGTCCACACTGCCTAAATGCATTCAATGCACAGTCCTAGACTGGAAAAAAAAAAAAAGTTGAAAGACATTGTTAGGAAAATTGGTGAAATGTGATGTCCTGTAGATAACACCATGTGTCAATGTTTAATTTCCCAAAAGGTATGCAGTGGTTCTTTCTACTATTCTTGCAGTTTGTCCAAAAGCTTGACATTGTTTAAAAGTACATCTTAAAAAGCAGTGAGGAATCTGAGACCTGGGCACTGCTGACCCTAGAACCCAGCACTTCCGTGGGACAGCAAAGTGCCATCACCTCCCTGCTGTGCCCCAGCCAAATACAACACAGTGCATGTCACATGCCCCATGAGCAATGTGGAGTCTGTGATTCAAGGAGAGGAGAGCATTATATAGCCAAGGAGGAAGTGATTCCTTAAAGGGGCTGCTGAGGGCTGGCATCAAAAGTTAGAGCGATCAGCACTCTCTCAAGCCAGATGCCTGGGGACTTTTATTACCGAAACAAAATAACAGCAATCAAGACAAAACAAATATCTGTGCAGTTTAATCTTTATTTTTACAGGATTTGGCAGGAGCCGGAAGGTCTGGAACAGTAGGCCTTTTTGGGAACTTTGTATTTATTAAAATGGTCTGGACACTGGTTCTTATTATTCTTTCTCTCCCTTTGAAATGGGAATGGAAAGTCTCCTGATAAATGGACAGAGGAATGGTCCAGATTCTCATAACTAAGTGCTCTCAAAATCCCTTTGTGCTCCAATACAAAAATGCATGCTTGAACTTTACCTTCTTAAGAGTCCAGGTAACCCCCATGGGCCATAGAAGCCTGAGGGTGCCAAGGTCTGGAAGCTAAGCAGGGTTGGGCCTGACTGAGCTTGGATGGGGGAACACCTGGGAAGATTGGGGCTAGAGAGTCCAGGTTTTGGCCACCTAACCTTGCTAAACACGCTGGTTGATACGGAACACAGGGCTCTTGATCACGCTAATAACAGAACACGTTTCCATTGGAAAGCTCTGCCTAAAAGAATCCTTCAAATATTATAAATTTACTACACAGAATCGAATTCGTCCTTCTTAGAACAGAGATGGAATTTCTGCCTTTAGAATTTATTTTTTATTTTACAAGTTCTACATTTCAAAGTTAACTTTTCTTGTCAAATACTGAAATTCATCTTCATTAAACAGTACAACAGACAACCAGGCTCCTATGTCATAATGTAACCTTAAATTGTATTTAAAAATAAATTTTTATGGCCAGGCATGGTGGCTCATGCCTGTAATCCCAGCACTTTGGAAGGCCAAGGCAGGCAGATCACTTGACGTCAGGAGTTTGAGATCAGCCTGGCCAACATGGAGAAACCCCGTCTCTACTAAAAATAAAAATAAAAATAAAAAAATAGCTGGGTGTGGTGGCATGCATCTGTAATGCCAGCTACTCGGGAGGGTGAGGTGGGAGAATTACTTGAAACTGGGAGGCGGAGGTTACAGTGAGCAGAGATCATGCCCCTGCACTCCAGCCTGGGTGACGGAGCAAGACTCCCTCTCAAAAATAAATACATAAATAAAAATAAATAAATACATGAATATTCAGGTTGTGATAAAATAATACACAAAACAAAAAATTTACCATCTTAACTGTTTTTAAGTGTATGGTTCAGTAGAGTTAAGTATATTCACATTGCTATGCGACCAGTGTCCAGAACTTTCTCATCTTGTGGCTCTGAGACTCTATGGCCACCAAACAATAGCTCCCCGTTTCCTCCCCCACCAGTTGCTGCCAACCCCCTTCCCCATGCGGGGAGAGAGGGCCCCCCATGTGGAGCTGTCATCTACAGCCGACCCTTCTTTTTCCATGAATTTTATCACTCTGGGTACCTCATCTAAGTGGCATGATACAGTGTTTGTCTCTTCGTGACTCAGCATAATATCCTCGAGGTTCACTCATGTTGCAGCATGCATCAGAATCTCCTTCCTAAGGCTGAATCATATTCTATCGTATGTATACGCCACATTTTGCTCATCCAAGAACCATCCATGGGCACCTGTGCTATCCACACGTCCTGCTTATTGCGAGTCATGCTGCCACAAGCCTGGATGTACGAATTATCTCTTCAGGACTCTGTTTTCAATTCTGTGGGGTCTATACTGAGAAGTGGAGTTATTGTATCATACGGTACTTCTATTTTTAACTTTTTGAGGAACTGCCATACTGTTTTTGTTTTTTTGTTTTTTGTTTTAAAGATGGGGTTTCACCATGCTGGCCAGGCTGGTCTTGAACTCCTGGCCTCAGGTGATCCACCCACCTCAGCCTCCCAAAGTGCTAGGATTACAGGCGTGAGCCACCGTGCCTGGCGAGCTTCTTACGGCAGCGGCATTATTTTACATTCCCAACAATAGTGCACAAGGATTCCAATTTCTCTACATCCTTACCAACAACTTGTATTTTCTGGGTTTTTTAAATAGTAGCCATCCTAATGGATGTGGAGTTTAAAATTTAAGTTTAGAGTTTACAGTAAAAGGCTGCCTCGGTCAATGAAATATCTGAAATCAATGAGAAGCCAAATAAAGCATTATCTTATGTTAGGAAAGCGCACCCTTTTCCTATTATTTAGCGAAGCATCAGCTGGATTGGAGAGAAAAGGCTGAAGCTAAAGAGGCCAGTAAGGAGCTTACTGCAATCACTGGGCTGAGAGCTACTGGGCAGGCGAACTTGAGCAATGTCAAGAAACCTAAGGATAAAGATGCCAGGGACACTTCAGAGGTGAAATTGACATTGATTTTCAAGTGATTGTATGTTGGACACAAGAAGAGTCGATGATAGCACTGAAGCTGCAAACGCAGATGACTGGGGGAATCAACGTCACACACAGAATGGGAGAGAAGGAGCAAGAGCTGGCGTGGAGGACCGTGTGGTGATGAACGGGCTCAACGGGAGCGTACAGCCGGGAGCAGAGGTGAACGGGCCGGGTGGGGAGAATCCCAGCTGGTCCCATGAGTGCAGATGGCACTGCTGAAGGAGATCAATAGAGAAATCATGGGACATTTAAGAATGTCAGAATAAAGGAATGTTTATTAAGCCACCTCGTGCAGGTGTAATGCCAACTGCATCTCCCTCAGCACAGCCAAAAGCGCTACCTGACTTCGGCTGAAATTTTATAGCTAAGGCAGTTAAAACGACAGGCTGGACTCCCGGGTGGGCTAATGAGTGGTACTGTACTCCCTGGCCACGGCTGGCGGGGGCTCTCAGCTCATCATTTTGCAAGATGAAATTTGTTTGTCACAGGGGGCTTCAGGCAGAAGCACTTCTTAGAAAATCAATGGAGTCTCCTCCTGCCTAGCAGGTCAGCTAGCTCTCCCTCCTTACTGTGTTAAAAAAAAAAAAATGCACATTCCCTGACTGTAAAGCCACCATTATAAGCCATGAAGGTGAAATATAAGAGATTTTGAAGTATGTTTTCGAAGTTGAAAACGCATGTCACCTTAGGTGCATACAGCATCTTGCCAACGGAATATGGAACCAGCTGTCCTGCAGAATAGAATTTGGTGACAAAGTCAATGTTTTTCAGCCGTAGCAGAGAGGAAAGAACATGAGGTACAAAAATTATTCAAGTCCTGAGCTTTCCACCTTTAACAGAGCCATCAACAAGTTTATATTCAATTATACTAACTACCTCTGACCTATCACACATAATTAATATTTGCAAAGTTGTGGGTTTAAAAAATATATCTACATGAGCTTGCATATGATGCAGACACATTTGGTTTTGATTCTCTTTGACCTCCTCCAAGAGTAGCAAAAGATCGCCTTTCCCTGGAGACAATATGTAAGTCTGCTCATACATTTCCAAACACAGCATGTGGTTTCAGTCACATGTCTCATTAAAGTCAGCAGGATCTGTGTAGGTAGGCACTCAGAGCCCCAAAACTCCCTAAGGAAATGGGGTGCTGGAACAACACTAACAAGGTATCTTATTCTCCACCAGGTCCTGGGAGTCCTGATATTGATGACTTACAAGATTACCCATTGGCTCAATAAGGCCTTGCCTCTCAATGATGCATTTAAGGTATTAGCACATCGTCTTAGACCATTTGTGTTGCTGTACTGGGTAATTTAGAGTAACAGAAACTTATTTCTTATGGTTCTGGAGGCTGGAAAGTCCAAAATCAAAGCACCTTGAATGCTGTGTCCTAACATGGCAGAAGAGAGAAGGACAAAAAATGGGGGGTGGGCACGACCCCTCCCATCGAGCATAAATACCACAACATAAATGCCTCCCAGAAGACCCCATCTTCCAGCATTGTTGCATTGGGGATGAAGTTTCCAACATGTGAATTTTGGGGAACACATTCAGACCACGGCACACATTCAGAGAGCTGGAGTGAAGACTGGGAGAGCATCTGGAGAAGGCTGTTTGCTGTGTGTGCAGGGACGGCTGCCCTAGCGTATTGGAGGGATGGGCACTTGTCAGGGGCCGATGGAGCAGAAAGGCCTCGTAACTGCACAGTATCAGCCCCACCCAAACAGGTCCAGAGGCCCAGGCAGCAAACAGAAGTCACCTTACACATTAGAAAGGCCCAAGTGAGGCTTTTCCAGTTTTCTTCTTACAAGGCGGAGAGGGGGACCAAAGGCACAACTTAAAGGAAACAAATATTTGTGTGTGTGTGTTTTTAAATCATTTGAGACATGAATTGATTGCCTTGACTATGTTTCTACCCGTCTACAGGAAAGAAAAAAAGATCTAAAATGGATATCTGTACATATTCTCAAAGAAAAATGCAGCGTGGCCTTAGCCAAGAATGCCTGTATTATTAATGCCGGTTATATGTATAATTTTAAAATTTCCATAGTCTTTTCTTCTTTTTATCTTCCTTTTTCCCCTGGCAAGGCCTGCAGAAGCCTCCAGAAAGTATTTGCTGAGAGCCTACTGTGCAACATGCTGTTTGGACCCAGGCAACAAGCAGCGGACAAGCCAGTGGGGTCCTTCTTCTCAGACTGATGACTAAAGAAACAGGAACAGCGGCTCACAGAGAGCAGGCCATGCCGAGAATTCCACAATGTTCTCATTGCCATGTTGAAAGACGATGGTCAGGTGGCTCCTTTAGATGGGGTGGACAGAGGGCTCTGAGGAGATGCCAGCAGAGCCAGGGAAGCAGGCAGCACCCCAGTAAGGACAGATGGCAGGGCCATGGCAGGATGGGGGTTCCCTGGGGAGGATGGGCAGCTCAGGCCGCATCCAGGGATTGGGTGTTACATTCTTCTTAGGGCTGGGGCTGGAGAGGGTAGGATACTTGTCCAAGCCCCACGGCTCTTTGGTGACGGAGCCAGGATGAGAACTAGGTCTCCTCTTCCCTGCTCTCCACATTGGCTCCAGGTGGCTATCCCCTCCTCTCTTTGGGGTGTGCGTGTGTGTGTTCTTTTTACCCCCAAGTGAGTTCTCTTACCCTTGCCTTCATTCCTAGCTTAACGCCCCACAGCTTTCTTCAAGCCGTCCTTTAAATCTTTCTGATCACCATCCTGTCAACATGTCCTTCTAGCTCTTACAATCAAAGGCAACTCTTGTGGAGGCTCCGTGTAACAACAGACACATCATAGTCCCAGGGTGTGACCACAGTGTGGATGATGGCGGCTGAGTCTGGACAAGGAGGGTGGGGGGCCCATGCCGGGTGCTCAGGAGGACAGGGGAATGTGGGGTGCTCTGTGGCATGCCAAATGCTTCCGGGTTTTCTGCGTCTCACCACAGGAAGCACACCCCTCGTGCTCATCCCCGAGTCTGACACTGGATTATCAGTGGCCTCTGAACTTTATGGACACGAGCCCCATTGGTAAATGGTGAGCCTGGTAGCAGACACGGCTATGTCCCACCCAGATCCCAGCTGCTGTGAATGTTGGCTGCCAGCAGCTGCCCCTTTTGCTGGAGCACTGCCCTTGGCTCACCTGGGAGGCTATGATGCACACCTGAGCACCCTGTCCCCGCCACCTCAGGAGCAGCTCACAGCCAGCGTGTGACTGATTAGGGGGTACAAGAGGCCGGTCCGCCTCTTCCAGATGAGGCCTCCGCAGTTCCTCTGGGGTGTGACGTCTGCTCCTGAGCTCCCTGCAGGGTCAGACTGAGGCCACAGCCTCCCTTAGTTCCTTCCCTTGCTCTGATCCTGTTCCCACACTCCTCTTTTCCTGAGAGAACACCCTCAATACATCGCTTGTCCAAGAATCCAGGTCTGGTTCTGCATCTAGGAAATCTGACCTAAGACAAGCAGGAGCCTGCTTCCCGGCCAGCGTGTTTGCGGTTGTTTATTTACATGTTAAATACCTGTACGACTCCCACTAGGCAATAAATATCAAGGCTCTGTATGCACTTAGGGTGAGGTCAGTTGTTAAGGTGCACTGATTATTTTGAAATCGGCGGGTCTTCTTGCCAGATAAATCGTCAGTTGTTTGAAGAGCCAGCAGCAGAAGGGGACACAGCCATTTTCTCGCCTGCTTGTGCTTGCAACATTAGAATTATTTTTAGCCTCTGTGTGTGTGTGTGTGTGTGTGTGTGTGTGTGTGTGCATGTGTATATAACTCTCTTTAAAGCCACTTGTCATGTTTTGAGGGTCTATCTAGTTAAAAGTATAAATCTACTTAACCTGGGGGTGAGGGAGCCTCAAATGTCTTATACCACATTGTACGTTTGACGGTCTGATGTCTGGCAGCCTGTGGGTGTCAAGGCTAATCCTTGTAATAAAAATTAGTGAATGTAATTTCTCCCATTTTTCCAGATACAAATTACTATAAGAGAATTTTTAGTAAGTCCTGCTGTGCACCAGTGAGGTGTCTGGGCATCTTTGTTACGGAGATCACAGGTTTTCAAAAGCGGTGGGGCCGGGCGTGGTGGTGCACGCCTGGAATCCCAGCGACTTGGGAAGCTGAGGCAGGAGGATCCTTAGTGCCCAGCTGTTCGAGTCCAGCCGGGGCCACACAGCCATACCTTGTCTCTTAAAAAATAAGTAGGCAATAATATAGACATCAAAATGTCATGTTGTACATGACAAATACATACAATTTTATCTGTCATTTATAAAAAGAAAAAAAATTACTTGGCTGTATGCCAAGAAGGTGCTATATCTTTGAATAAAGTTTTGTAAAAAGAAAAACTTCTAGGTATACATCCTACAGAAATGCTTGCATATATGCTTCAAAAATATATAAGAGAATGCTTAAGACATATTGGTAACAGCCAACATTCTGGTGATGACCCAAATGCCCACCACTAGTAGAATGGTTAGATGTGGCAGTTACACAGTGAAATATTAGTCAGCGATGAGGATGAATGAAATCCTGCATGAGCAAAGGTACAGGGAGTCTTGCAAATGGAATGTTAAGTAAAAGGATCCCGACATGAAAGATAACGGGCCGTATGTTCCATTTACACAGAGTTCAAAGAGAGGCGGATTCACTATGGGACTAGTCTAGAGCCTGAACAAAGATGCCTTTTGCAGAGGGCAGTGAATATGATGCTGGCCGTGTTCTCTACCTTGGCCTGGGGGTGGGATTGGGTAAGTTCACTTTGTAGAAATTCATCAAGCTCGTGCACTTGTAAACCTAAATGTGCAATTTTCTGCACACATGTTGTCTATTTTTTTAAGTTTACTTTGTGAAAGGTGAGTAAAATCAAAGATTTCCCCCAAATATTCCCATCTAGGAACTTAAGAGTAGGAACAAATTTCCAAGGTGGTTGTGGGAGGTTTTTTGGGGGGGATTCCAGCCCACTGCCTCCTTCTTTACCAAGCTGGCAACTGTGTGGCGTGATGCGAAGTCCATGCGGCTTTCTCTGCTGTGACTCCCCCTTCGTGTATGCCGCTCTTTCCCGTGCCATGTGTACACACTCATTGACCTGTAGCATCCTAGGGAAGCAGGAAGGTGGGTGTTCTGGTGTTCTCTTTAAGGATTGGGCTATTGAGGAGCAGGGACTTTTTTAAGGGCACAAAGCCAGTGAATGGCTCACAATCAGGACTAAGAGCGGGTGATGCCTGGCGCTGTCCTCACTGCGCGAAGTTCTGAGAACCAAACGGGCTTTTGAGGAGAGGCCTCATTGTGGCAGAAATCCTGGAGCACAAAGGGTCTTGACAGCCACTACCTGGATCCACTAGAAGGTGAGGGTGCTTGTCATACCCCCCTCTGGGGACCTCAGTATTCTGCTCATTCTTTTTATGTTAGCACATCTCCTGGGAAGCTCTGTTAAAAACACATTTCTTTCCTGCTTTTGCATCACATTCACTTTGTGATTTTGTACTTACAATCCAGGAGGCAGCATTCCAGAAAGGAAAATACCGGTGTGTGAAGAATCCAGTGATGCCCTCAGTTAAATCCTCATGGCACCAAGAGGCAGCTTGTTCAGAGGGCTTGGAGGGCCAGCTTGTGAAACCCGCACAACTGTGGAGGTAGCATGTTAAAAATCCTCTAGAAAAAAACAGGGAAATAAGGGTCTCAACAAGTGTGTGTGTGTGTGTGTGTGTGTGTGTGTGTGTGTGTTTGTGTGTGTGTTGAGAAAGGTTTTGCTCTGTCACGCAGGTTGAGTGCAGTGGTGCAATCACAGCTCACTGCAGCCTCCATCTCCCGAGTTCAAGCAATCCTCCTGCTTCAACCTCCTGAGTAGCTGGGATTACAGGTGCAGGCACTACCACACCCAGCCGGGTTTTCAATAATTGTTTTTATTTGTAGTAGAGACGAGGTCTTGCTGCTAACCCAGGCTGGTCTTGAACTCCTGAGCTCAAGTGATCCTCCAGCCCCAGCCCCCGAGAGTGCTGGGATTAAAAGCATGAGCCACTGTATTTAACCAGCAACACGTTTTAAATGCTTTCCTCACTGATTTGTTTGACCGTGATTTCTTGATTGACCAGCCACGCTGGTCTCCAGGTGGCCCCTCAGCCAACCCCTCAGGATCCACGGGGGCAGCCTTCATGGCACCTGCCCTGAGGCTTGTTCTGGTGGGAGCCTCTGCCTTTCTGCCCCTCAGACTGAATTATCCCTATGGGAAAGGCTTAGTGTTTGTGTAAGTTCCACCCTAGACCTCTGGGGAAAGCAGCAGACCAACTTCATTGGTGGTGAAAAATCATACGGGCTGGTCAATTGCATTTCCAGCGGGCTCCACTTCTGTCCTGGGAGGTGAGTATGTGGCTTCCTCTCCCCTGTGCAGGGAAATGGTGGAGATTCCGCAGACCCTCAGTCAGCCACAGCAACTTGTCACCAGCATTTAAAGTTATGTCTGCGGCTGCCAGACAGAAAGCTGTTTGCAGACAACGGCATGCCAGCCACGCAAGCAACCCTCGGCAAGATGCCCCCCTTGACCAGTTCAGCCGCAGCACCCATGACTTTCCTTCAAGTTCTCTATATTTCAGCCAAATTAAACCTCACGCTGTTTCCTGTACATGCCCTGTGTTCTTATCTCTGCCCGGGGCCATGTTCCTCTGCCGGGAACACTTTCACCCTCTTTCTTTCCTAAAATCGACTTGAGGTCAAAGATCAGCTGTCTCAGGAGACCTCTTTGCCTTCAATTAGAGACCAGCCCTTCTTCCTAAGAACAGCCAGAGGATTTCGTCTGTGCTCGGATCCCTTCTCATTCCAGCTCATGGTTTTGACTTTATCCTCTGAGACTGAACTCCTGAAGAGCAAAGAACGTGGCTTTCCCCCCTCTGAATTCCCAGTCATGCTATGTGTTCGTGTTTTCACGGTTTAATTCCATCAACACACATTAATTGGCACCGTTTCAAAAAGCCCTTCCCTGACCACCCTGTCCAAAGTGGGCTTTTGTACTACTGAGGAAAATCCAATGTCCTTTTTAATGTATTCTTTTACTTGTAAATTCCCTTTCTCCCTAGAATGCAATTCCAATCTGTCTTATTCGCCTCTGTGTTAGTCTATTCTCACATTGCTATAAAGAACTACCTGAGATTGGATAAGTTATGAAGAAAAGAGATTTAATTGACTCACAGTTCCTCATCTTAACAGGAAGCATGGCTGGGAGGCCTCAGGAAACTTACAGTCATGGCAGAAGGGGAAGCAAGCACATCTTGCCACGACGGAGCAGGAGAGAGGGCACTTGAAGGGGGAAGTGCCTTACTTTTAAACCATCAGATATCATGAGAATTCACTGAGTATCACGAGAACAGCAGGGGGGAAACTGTTCCCATGATCCAATCACCTCCCACCAGGTACCTCTCCTGACGTGTGGGGATTACAATTCAACATGAGGACACAGAGCCAAACCACACCAACCTCAGTAGCAACTATAATAGTTAGCATAGGGTAGGTTCTCAAATAGTTGTTGGATGAAGGTGTCAGTTAAGGAGTGAATGCCTGGAGCATATATGTGTGGCTTTGGTTTTGCACAGAGCTTTCAAAGAGCAAGCAGGTTGAGAGCCCCAGGCCTCTACGAGAGCGATCAATCTGTGGTCCGAGATGTGTGGGGTTAGTGTTAGGTCTGTGTGCCCACAGCATACCCTGGCACCACCCCTCCTTGCCAGCCCATTGGAATGGGCGTGTTCTGCCATCGGGTGATGTGGTGATTCTCTGCAAATGTCATCGTTCGCTCATCTCCATATGCAGGTCCCAATTCAAGTGAGAGGAACAGCATACCTCATATGTTTGGGCCTGTGCTTAAATCCTTTACCAGCTTCAAGGAAAAGCATCAGTCTCATAAAATTTAGGAAGAGTTAACAGAAATTAAGGGCAAGTAAATCAAAATAGCAGCAATATCTTTCTAATGACCTTCAGCCTCACTCCACCCTTCTGAACATTTTCAAGGCTCTGTGGCCACGTGAAACCCTGAGGGAAGGTGAACTTCTAATACACATGCCACTTGGATGGCACTGAGAGCTCTTTTCTGCACTTGCAGAGGTTTATTTGCAAGGCTTTCCCCCTCCTTTACGATCTCAATTAGGGGCAAGTGGACTATTCCCAGGGTGAAGTGTGTTCAGCATGTATAAAAATGCCTTTGTGTCCGTTACTAGAATGTCTCACCATTTGCGAAATGAATTTAAGAGGAAAAGTCCAAATTAAATAGGGATTACACTGATCCCTTTTAACAATTTTCAATTCATATTGGCACATTCTATTTTCTGGTGTGTGAGCACTAAACCAAAAACATTCCTGCCCCAAGTGCTGGGATCTACATACCCATTAGGCCAGGAATTCATTATGCAAAGCAGCTGTTCTACCAACAGCCAAGTGTCCCAAGACAATTCCCCTCATATGTGCGTCTCCTGCTGGGAGGCACGTCAGCCCCCCACTGTGCACGAGATCCTTTATTTGCTCCTGTCTCTTGCTGTTCATTTGGCAGCAGGTGACCATGAAGGTGCCTGCCTCCGCTCAGACATCCACGCCAGCACCTCCTTCACCTCTGGGAACATTCCCCAAGCACTTATTCCTGTCACTCCCACCTGTCTGTTTCCAGGGAACAAAAGAACAGGCAGAACAAAGGGAGCATTTCTTAGAGATTATCTTTAGTAGCTGCACACTCAAAAGCAGACAGACTGGTACTTTCCTAGGGTTACAAAGCGAAACTCACTCCTATACTTTACGTTTACCACTCTTCCGCATGAGTGTTTCTGTTGTTCGTAATGTGTTTGGAGCCTGCAAGGCTCAATATGGTCCACTTTGGACTCGCTCCTTGGGAAAGCTTCCTAGATATTTCCAGGGAGTCCCAAGCTGCTCTAGGAGCAAGCCCTGCCTGGGGGCCTGGATGCTGGGATTCAGCCTCTGCACAGCACATGGCTGTTTTCTCTAGGAGCTTTCTCTAACGAGTCCAGTCTTTCTTTAGCTCCCTTGACTGAGACCAACACGCACCATTCCTATGATCCCAGTTGCATGATTGGTCTTCTAGAACCTTATGAAAGAAATGCAACATTAGGACGGGATGCTGACATATATATATATATATATATATATATATATATATATATATATATATGTATCTGTGGAGTTTCGCTCTTGTTGCCCAGGCTGGAGTGCAGTGGCATGATCTCTGTTCACTGCAACCTCCACCTCCTGGGTTCAAGTGATTCTCCTGCCTCAGCCTCCTGAGTAGCTGGGATTACAGGCATGCACCACCAAGAGCAGCTAATTTTGTATTGTTAGTAGAGACAGGGTTTCTCCTTGTTGGTCAGGCTGCTCTCGAACTCTCAACCTCAGGTGATCCACCCACCTCGGCCTCCCAAAGTACTGGGATTACAGGCACAAGCCACCGTGCCTGGCCAGGATGCTATGATACACAGGTGCTAATTAGGAGGTGACATCTGAAGGGGACCCAGAAGATTGGAACCTGTGGCACTTGAAGGGGAGGGAGTAGGGCTGAGGAGGAAACAGACTCGGTGAAGATCAAGAAATAGGAAAGAAAGAGCTGAGACTGCAGGATATAGGGGAAAGGTTGGAAGGAAAGTCCGGGCACTCCAGGTGGGCCAGTTGAGCCTTCAGTAGGCAGGCAGCGAGGGCTGGCTGAGATTGGGCTGGGAGAGACAGATCCGCTGGCTGCTGCATTGAGTAGGTGAACCTGGCAGCATCTGTGCAATGGGGCTGGGGTGGTCACTGGTTGAAAGGCAGCTGCAGTAATCCACATAAAGCACACCTAGGGCTGCCCCAACCCAGTGAGGCTGAAAAGACAGAGAATAACTTGGGAGACTGGGATGTATCAGACACGGGATCCCATAACTAGATCATGACTGGCAGAAACTCCTGCTTAAATGAAGACCTCTGCTCACCATTGCTGTAGCTGGAGAAGAATTCATTCAAAGACAACCCAAATCTGGGAAAACAAATCAAAACAAAGATGTGTGAAATGGGAAATAGAATTTGCATATTTATTTGATATAAATATAATAATGTCAAAATGTTTTATATCAGAAACATTGGCCCAACAGATCAAAAGAAGTGTTTACCTTTATATGTAATATAAGTTTTAAAAAACAAAAGGAAAAGGGAAGGAGGCTTCTTCTGCCCCCTGGTGGCTTTTGGGGTAACGCCACTGAAAGGGGAGAAAGCAAAGGGGACCAGTTTCTTTCCACTTTGTACCAAGGATCAACTGAGCAAGCAGCACCCTGAACAGTAAGGGAGAAGTGCAGAGGGCTCCCTCCCCTCCCACACCAGCTCTCTCTCGGTCAAGCTTGGGCCACAGCCAGTGTCTCCTCCGCTGGGTCCAAGCCAGTTGTTCTGACCAGGTGGACAGCAGAGTCGCGGTTGAGGTTCTAACTGCTTCCATCAGGGCTCTCAGAGCCGCTGCTGGAAGGGGATGGGAAACAGAGCATTTCTGACAGTGTCAGGAAAACATCCCCCTGGCTTCCCCGTGTCCGAGCCTGAAGACCCAGGGGCTGAACACAGCCACCACGCAGCGGAACTCAACACAGCCTTTTAACAAGACTGCAGAAAACAGAAGTATTCGAATAGGAACAGCTCTGGATTGCAGTTCCCAGCAAAAATGCAGAGGGTGAGTGATCACATGAATGTTTACTGCCCACAGACCAGGAGATTCCCAGGCAGAAAAGCACCACGAGTCTCCTGTGCAGCTGTTTCAGCTGGTGCCGCGGTTCCCGCACAGAAACTCACACAAATCCAGGCGCCGTTTCAACTGGCAACAGGAACGCCTGGGAGACAGAGTCACCCGTTCAACTGAAAAAAAGAGGGCTGCAACAGGGAGCCAGGTGATCTGGCTCAGCAGGTCCCACCCCCATGAAGACCAGCAGTTGGAAATGCTCTGGACTGAGAGTTTCACAGCAAGCACAGCTGGACCCGGGACGGTCCAGCTCTGTGTGGGGAAGGGCATCCACATTTACCAAGGCAATCCACCATTACTGAGGCAGTTCACTATTGATGAGGCAGTCCACCATTACAGAGGCAGACTGCCATTACCGAGGCAGTTCTAACTATACACCTATAAACAAAATGGCAAGGAAGTTCACACAGTAGCTGGACAGAGCCCATGGCAGCTCAGCAACACCTCTGCTGGCAGACTGTGACTAGGCTACCTCCTTGCTGGGCAGGGCATCTCTTAAAAAAGGCAGGAACCTGTCAGGAACTTATAAATAAAGCCCCACCTTCCTGGGACAGAGCACCTGGGAAAAAAATGCGGTTATGAGTTCCGCTGCAGCAGACTTAAATGTACCTGCCCAGCAGCTCTGAACAGAACAATGGAGCACACAGCTCAGCACTTGAGCTCCTATAAAGGACAGACTGTCTCCTCAAGGAGCTCCCTGACCCCCGTATAGCCAAAAAGTCACCTAATAAAGGAGAGCTCAGACTGACACCTGGCGGGTATCCTTCTGGGACAAAGATAACAGAAGAAGAAACTGGCAGCAACCCTTACTGTTCTGCAGCTGCTGCAGGTGAGCCCCAGGCAAGCAGGGTCTAGAGTGGACCTCCAGCAATCCTAAAGCAGGGGGAGCCTGACCGTTAGAAGGAAAACTAAGAAACAGAAAGAAATAACTTCACCAGCAACAAAAAGGACATCCACTCAGAGACTTCATCTGAAAGTCACCAACCACAAAGACCACAGGTAGATAAATCCACAAAGATGGGAAGAAATCAGCGCAAAAAGGATGAAAATACTCAAAACCAGAACGCCTCTCCTCCTCCAAGGGATCACAACTCCTCACCAGCAAGGGAACAAGGCTGGATGGAGAATTAGTCTGATGAATTGACAGAAACAGGCTTCAGAAGGTGGGTAATAGCAAACTTCTCTGAACTAAAAGATCATATTCTAACCCAATGCAAAGAAACTAAGAACCTTGAAAAAAGATTTGACGAAATGCTGACGAGAATAAATAGCTTAGAGAGGAATATAAATGAATTGATGGAGCTGAAAAACACAAGATGAGAACTTCGCAAAACATACACAAGTTTCAATAGCTGAATCAACCAAGCAGAAGAAAGGATATCAGAGATTGAAGATCAACTCAATGAAATAAAATGATAAGGCAAAATTAGAGAAAAAAGAGTAAAAAGAAATGAACAAATCTTCCAAGAAATATGGGATTATGTGAAAAGACCTAATCTACGTTTGATAGGTGTACCTGAATGTGATGGAACGAATGAATCCAAGCTGGAAAACAATCTTCAGGATATTATCCAGGAGAACTTCCCCAACCTAGCAAGGCAGGCCAACATTAACGTCCAGGAAATGCAGAGAACACCACAAAGATATTCCTCAAAAAGAGCAACCCCAATGCACGTAATCATCAGATTCACCAGTGTTGAAATGAAGGGAAAAATGCTAAGGGCAGCCAGAGAGAAAGGTCGGGTTAGCCACAAAAGGAAGCCCATCAGACTCACAGTGGATTTCTCCTCAGAAATCCTACAAGCCAGAAGACAGTGGGGGCCAATATTCAACATCTAAAGAAAAGAACTTTCAACCTAGAATTTCATATCCAGCCAAACTAAGCTTCAAAAGCGAAGGTAAAATCCTTTGTGAACAAGCAATTTCTCAGAGATTTCATCACCACCAGGCCTGCTTTATAAGAGTTCGTAAAAGCAGCACTAAACATCAAAAGGAAGAACCAGTACCAGCCACTCCAAAAATGTACCAAATGGTAAAGAGCATTGACATAATGAAGAAACTGCGTCAACAAATGGGAAAAACAACCAGCTAGCATCAAAATGGCAGGATCAAATTCACACATAACAATATTAACCTTAAATGTAAATGGGCTAAATGCCCCAATCAAAAGACACAGACTGGCAAATTGTATAAAAAGTCAAAACCCATCCATGTGCTGTATCCAGGAAACCCATCGCACATGCAAGGATACACATAGGCTCAAAATAAAGGGATGGAGGAAGATCTACCAAGCAAATGGAGAGCAAAAAAAAAAAGCAGGAGTTGCAATTCTCGTCTCTGATAAAATGGACTATAAACCAACAAAGATCAAAAGAGACAAAGAAGGAAATTACATAACGGTAAAAGGATCAATGCAACAAGAAGAGCTAATGATCCTAAATATATACACACCAAATACAGGAGCACCCAGATACATAAAGCAAGTTCTTAATGACCTACAAAGAGACTTAGACTCCCACACAGTAATTGTGGGAGACTTTAACACCCCATTGTCAATATTACACAGATCAATGTGACAGAAAATTAACAAGCATATCCAGGACTTGAACTCAGAACTGGACCAAGCAAACATAATAGACATTTACAGAACTCTCCACCTCAAATCCACAGAATATACATTCTTCTCAGCACCACATCACACCTACTCTAAAACTGACCACATAATTGGAAGTAAATCACTCCTCAACAAATGCAAAAGAATGGAAATCATAACAGGCAGTCTCTCAGACCACAGTGCAATCAAATTAGAACTCAGGATTAAGAAACTAACTCAGAACCACACAACTTCATGGAAATTGAACAACTGGCTCCTGAATGTTGACTGGGTAAACAATGAAATGAAGGCAGAAATAAAGATGTTTTTCAAAACCAATGAGAATGAAGACATAAAGTACCAGAATCTCTGGGACACATCTAAAGCAGTGTCTAGAGGAAAATTTATAGCAATAAATGCCCACATGAGAAGCAAGGAAAGATCTAAAATCAACACCGTATCATCAAAATTGAAAGAGCTAGAGGAGCAAGATCAAAAAACCAGCAGAAGACAAGAAATAATTAAGATCAGAGCAGAAATGAAGGAGATAGAGACACAAAAAACGCTTCAAAAAATTAATAAATCCAGGAGCTGGTTCTTTGAAAAGATCAACAAAAAAGACCACTAGCCAGGTTAATAAAAAAGAGAGAATAATCAAATAGATGCAATAAAAAACAATAAAGGGAATGTCACCACAGATTCCACAGAAATACAAACCACCATCAGGGATTACTACAAACTACTCTATGCACATAAACCAGTAAACCTGGAAGAAATGGATAAATTCGTGAACACTTACATCCTCCCAAACCTAAACCAGGAAGAAGTCGAAACCCTGAATAGATCAATAACAAGGGCTGAAGTTGAGGCAATTAATAGCCTACCCACCAAAAAAAGCCCAGGTCCAGATGGGTTCACCTACCAGACATACAAAGAGGAGCTGGTACCACTCCTTCTGAAACTATTCCAAACAATCCAAAAAGAGGGAATCCTCCCCACATCATTTGATGAGACCAGCATCATCCTGATACCAAAACCCGGCAGAGTCTCGGCAAGAAAAGAAAACTTCAGGCCAATATCCGTGATGAACACAGATGCAAAAATCTTCAGTAAAGCACTGGCTAACATCAAAAAGCTTATCCATCAGGATCAAATAGGCTTCATCCCAGGGATGCAAGGCTGGTTCAAATATGCAAGTCCATAAACGTAATTCACCACATAAACAGAACCAAAGATAAAAACCACATGATTATCTCAATAGATGCAGAGGAGGCCTTCAACAAAATTCAACAGCCCTTTATTTTAAAAACTCTCAATAAACTAGGAATCAACGGAATGTATCTCAAAATAATAAAAGCTATTTATGACAAACCCACAGCCAATATCATACTGAATGGGCAAAAACTGGAAGCATTCCCTTTGAAATCTGGCACTAGACAAGGATGCCCTCTTTCACCACTCCTATTCAATATAGTATTGGAATTTCTAGCCAGAGTAATCAGGCAAGAAAAAGAAATAAAGGGTATTCAATTAGGAAAGAAGGAAGTCAAATTGTGTCTATTTGCAGACGACATGATTGTATGTTTAGAAGCCTATCGTCTCAGCCCAAAATCTCCTTAAGCTGAGAAGCAACTTCAGCAAAGTCTCAGGATGCAAAATCAATGTGCAAAAATTACAAGCATTCCTCTACACCAATAACAGACTTAAAGAGAGCCAAATCAAGAATGAACTGCCATTCACAATTGCTACAAAGAGAATAAAATACCTAGGAATATAACTAACAAAGGATGTAAAGGACCTCTTCAAGGAGAACTACGAAGCACCGCTCAAGGAAATATGAGAGGATACAAACAGATGGAGAAACATTCCATAGTCCTGGTTAGAAAGAATTAATATCATGAAAATGGCCATACTGCCAAAAGTAATTTATAGATTCAACGCTATCCCCATCAAGCTACCAATGACCTTCTTCACAGAACTGGAAAAAACCACCTTAAACTTCATATGGAACCAAAAGAGGGCCTGCATGGCCAAGTCAATTCTAAGCAAAAAGAACAAACCTGGAGGGATCACACTGCCTGACTTCAAACTATACTACAAGGCTACAGTAATCAAAACAGCATAGTACTGGTACCAAAACAGAGATACTGTATAGACCAATGGAACAGAACAGAGGCCTCAGAGGCAGCACAACACACCTAACAACCATCTGATCTTTGACAAACCCCACAAAAACAAGCAATGGGGAAAGGATTCCCTGTTTAATAAATGGTGTTGAGAAAACTGGCTAGCCATGTGCAGAAAGCAGAAACTGGACCCCTTCCTGACACCTTACATTAAAATTAAGCCCAGATGGATTAAAGACTTAAACATAAGACCTAACACCATAAAAACCCTAGAAGAAAATCTAGGCAAAACCATTCAGGACATAGGCATAGGCAAGGACTTCATGACCAAAACACCAAAAGCATTGGCAACAAAAGCCAAAATAGACACATGGGATCTCACTAAACTCAAGAGCTTCTGCACAGCAAAAGAAACAATCATTAGAGTGAAACAGCAACCAACAGAATGCAAAAATATTTTTGCAATCTACCCATCTGACAAAGGACTTATATCCAAAATCTACAAAGAACTAAAACAGATTTACAAGAAAAAAACAAACCCATTCAAAAGTGGGCAAAGGATATGAACAGACAGTTTTCAAAAGAAGACATATATGAGGCCAAGAAACATGAAAAAATGCTCATCATCACTGGTCATTAGAGAAATGGAAACCAAACCACATTGAGATACCATCTCATGCCAGTTAGAATGGTGATCATTAAAAAACCTGGAGTCAACAGATGCTGGAGAGGATGTGGAGAAATAGGAACACTTTTACACTGTTGGTGGGAGTGTAATTAGTTCAACTATTATTGAAGACAGTGTGACGATTCCTCAAGGACCTAGAAAGAGAAATTCCATTTGACCTAGCAATCCCATTACTGGCTATATACCCAAAGGATTATAAATCATTCTATTATAAAGACACATATACACGTATGTTCACAGTGGCACTGTTTACAATAGCAAAGACCTGGAACCAACCCAAATGCCCATCGATGATAGACTGAACAGGGAAAATGTGGCACATATACACCATGTAATACTATGCATCCATAAAAATTGATGAATTCATGTCCTTTGTAGGGAAATGGATGAATGTGGAAACCATCATTCTCAGCAAACTGACACAAGAACAGAAAATCAAACACCACATGTTCTCACTCATAGGCAGGTGTTGAACAATGAGAACACATGGACACACGGAGGGGAGCATCACACACTGAGGTCTGTTGGGAGGGAGCAGGGAAGGGACAGTGGGGGTAGGGAGCTGGGGAGGACTAACATGGGGAGAAATGCCAGATATAGGTGACAGGGATGGAGACAGCAAACCACATTGCCATGTATGTACCTATGCAAAATCCTGCATGTTCTTTACATGTACCCCAGAACCTAAAATGCAATTATACACACACACACACACACACACACACACACACACACACATATATATATATAATAGAAAAGAAAATAAATAAATAAAGACTTGGCTTTACCACATTGAAAAAAAATCAGATATAGTTAACATGACAAAATAAGAAAAATCGTACAGTAGTGGAAGATATTTTAAATCTACACTACCTACTTCATTTTATCAATCAATAATTACATGCCAAGAGAGATGAAATGACTTGCCAAGGTCATACAGATCATTAAAGGCATAATTGGGTTCAACAAGCCAAGTCTTCTAACTCTTAAGCTACTTCTCTTTCCACTATCCAATACTCGAACATGTAACCTTTACAAGAAATAACACATTAATTCAAAAAAGCTGTTTAAGAAAGATAGCATCTGAGAAGCCAAACTGTCGATTTCAAAAGCTGTTCAGATTTGTTTTCCTTTAATTATATTTGAATGTAATAATCTTTGTTTTAAAATAAAATAGTAACTTTTTTTAAAAAGACTGCAGAAAACAATTAACTATATAAACACCTGTTTTTGGCAAATGCTGCACATCTGTTTCCAAATCTTGTCTTCCACCCCAGTCTCCCTCCCACTGAGACAGCCTCCCACAGTGACCCAACGTCACCACTTTTGCAGTCCAAAAAATGTGCTTTTGCTGTCCCAGTTTGATGCTGCTCCTCTGCTAACCTGTGCGGCTCTGTGAAAAGCCAATTTTAAGACCTGACGCCTCCTCCGGAATTCGCCTGCATGCGGAAGAATGATGCAGAAGGCCGGAGCAGTTGGGGGCAAGAGGAAAACAGTCTAGTGATTATCAGTTAAACCGTAACTGCATGCGGCAGCGCGCTGAGCCAGGCAATCAGCAGAGCCCGTGAAATGTTGCTGGTTTTCCAGATAGCCCGTTCAGTTTTGTCTCAAGCAAAACAAACAAAAATGTGCATAATTGTACCCAGGCTTCAAGCCTGTTTTATTTCTCCATTATACCAAGGAAAACTTGAATGGTGGCCCCACCAGAGTGAGGTGCCCGTTTGGGTTCCTGTGAATAATTGTTTATCCACATTCAATTAGAGAGAAGCAGCTATTAGAGGGTTTTTAGCCTTCTGACATTAGGGTCTCCTGTGAGTCGGTATTTAAAATGGATTCTAATTCCACGGTCTTGAAGTTCTGCTCCAATATCATGAATTTTGCAGATAGCTGTAATTTCTCCTGTAATAGACCCTTTTGATTGCTTAAACCATGAAATATTTCAATTGCGTTATACATTTTCTTCTAAGAGAGTATATGGAATGTATTTTAACCATTTCCTGAACAATCCAACATTGTCATGACCAAAGTCAACTCTCCGACTGGCCTGAAACTACCATGTTGTTTAGGGTTTCACATTTTGGATGAGTAGAGTTTACCCCACCTTTTCTCTGTGATGTTTTGTTAAAAATCGAATTTTGTGACCTTTCTTCTTTGGTTGATGCCTGCTTTGATCAAGATATGAGGGTTGAAGAACAGCAGCAAGGCTGCGTGCTGAGCTGTCTACACCGGCAAATCTCATCGACTCCTATCAGCTGGCCAGCAGCTTGCCCCGTTCACCACTCCCGAAGAGGAAGCTGCAGTTTGCTGACCTTCCTTCTGGCGCTAAGGTCACACACGTAGTAGTGCTTCTAGGACTTGAACTTTGGTTTGCCTTTCAAGTACTTAGTAAGTTAAAAGAAAAAGAAACAACAACAGTGTTTCGTTTTAACTTACTAAGTAGGTTAATAAAAGGATGCAGGTGAATGAGGTCAGAAGGTTCTCCGCGTCTGATGTCAGCGCTCCTCACCCACTCTTGTCCACAGGGCACAGGTGGAATGCTGCCGGCCACGCACGTGAGAGCTGGTCAGGGTAAGATGTGCAACCTTCCATTAGCATGTCATTTCCAGCTCACTTTTTCCTTTTCCTTTGGCACCAAAAATGTCTTCGGAGAAACATCTTCACAAAGCCCCATGCCCTTTCCCCTATACCATGTAGCCCTAATGGACTCCCAGGAATAAGGCAGGAGTTTTAGTGTATACATTCCAGCCCATTCTAGCTGCTAAGAGGGGACTGTGTTTCCTTCCTCTCTGCCTTCCTTTTCTATGTTCCAGATGCTGAAGTGGCCAGATAAGCAGCCTACAGATAAGTGAGGTCCACAATTCATCACACACCGATAATGCTGACATGTAACAGTTTCCATATCTTTACAGAGGCAATAAATGGGTAAGAGAAACGAATAACACTCATTAGAATGAGGCCAAATTCGTCTCTAGATTTTCCCTTTAAACTTCGTTCCTTTCATTCCAAACTTTCCCAGCAGAATCATTAGTGACTTTATCAGGAATACTAAATACTTCAAGCATAACCACCAGCTGCTGTAGATGCAGAAGCCTTCATTGTATACGGTTGACCACACACTGATTATTTTCCTGGCTTTCTTAGTAAAATAACAAATGAAATAGTACTACGTGAATTGCCAAGTGGCTCAAGAACAGGCAGAAACCAGGAAGACTGGAAATAGTCATTGCTACTTTCTGCAGGCGCCGTCCTTCATGCTTGCACAGAACTCCCATGACCACTGCCCGTTAGCAGGCCTCCTCCCAATCTTGCACTACCGCAAGCTCTGCCCAAGGGAGTCTGCAAGCAATTTTTGGCAAAGCGAGTCCAGATTAACCTCCTCATATCTAAATAAAATGCCTCCACTGAAATTCCATGTGATCTATGGATTGAGACATTGACATGCGGCTTTGGTTAGAAGTAGGCTGAAAAAAAAACCCTATTAATCAGCCAGGTGCAGTGGCTCACGCCTGTAATCCCAGCACTTTGGGAGGCCAAGGCGGGCAGATCACCTGAGGTCAGGAGTTCGAGACCAGGCTGACCGACATGGAGAAACCCCATGTCTACTAAAAATACAAAAGTTGACCCAGTGCAGTGGTGTGTGCCTACAGTTCCAGCTACCCAGGAGGCTGAGGCAGAAAAATTGCTTGAATCCAGGAAGCGGAGGACACAGTGAGCTGAGATTGCGCCATTGCACTCCAGCCTGGGCAACAAGAGTGAAACTCCGTCACACACACAAAAAGGGAAAAACCCTAGTAATCAAAATTGTCCTAAAAAAATACAATAAAGGAATAAAACAACTCCAAAAAGCAGAGCTGTAAATCTACCAATCTGTCTTCTGGGCTGATTTAAGCATGTGTATTATCCACCAGCTGTGTGTTAAACAGTATAAAGGAGACATTATGATGAGTATTTATTTTTTCCCACTTTTCTTTTGCAGAGTTAGGTCACTGAAGATTTTTGAGTAGACTTCTTTTATGAGAGGTATTAACATTCTTTTATTGCTATAGATTCAGATATTGTTATTGATAAAGTTTTTTATTTGGGTAAACATGCAACTAGAAAACTAGAAACCTGGAAGAAAATTTAAGATGCAATATTTGAAAATGGAAACAAAAGAACAGGAATCAGCCAGGCACGGTGGCTCATACCTGTAATCCCAGCACTTTGGGAGGCCGAGGTGGGCAGATCACGAGGCCAAGAGATCAAGACCATCCTGGCCAACATGATAAAAACCCCATCTCTACTAAAAATACGAAAATTAGCTGGGTATGGTGGTGCACACCTGTAGTCCCAGTTACTCAGGATGCTGAGGCAGAAGAATTGCTTGAACCCAGGAGGCGGAGGTTGCGGTGAGCCAAGATCGCACCACTGCACTCCAACACAGGCAACAGAGGAAAAACACACACATACACAAACAGGAATCCTGTGTAAACATTTCTGAATTAATCTTTTAGTCATTCAAATTATTCTTTAAGAAAGCAGCATTTCTGTACATAGCTTAGCTGTAAATCTGAATGGAACAGTTATCTTAGGAAACTGACAGTAATGAAATGCTGCTACAAAGGCACATAGGTGTAGCTGCACTTAAGTCAAAGGTGGGACTACATTGCGCCACAGAAATTACATACGATGAGAAACTGCAAAGTGTCAAAAGACGTTGCCCCCAAATGTTCCACTGTCATAGTTCCAGTGCTTTACTGCATAGAAACCTAAAAGAGTATCAAAGTATGACACATTTTATTTATTTATATTTATTTATTGTGACTGAGTCTCTCTCTGTCGCCCAGGCTGGAGTGCAGTGGCATGATCTCAGCTCACTGCAACCTCTGCCTCCCGGGTTCAAGCAATTCTCCTGTCTCTGCCTCCCAAGTAGCTGGAATTATAGACATGCACCACCTTGCCTGGGCTGATTTTTGTATTTTTAGTAGAGACGGGTTGGCCAGGCTGGTCTCGAACTTCTGATCTCAGGTGATCCACCTGCTTTGGCCTCCCAAAGTGCTGGGATTACAGGCGTGAGTCACCTTGCCCGGCTGCATTTCAGTTTTTTAAATTGCCTTACTGCAGCGCTGTCCTGTACAACATACGGTGGTGAAGGAAAGGTTCTGCATCGACACCGTCCAATGTGGGCGCTGTTGGGGTGCTAATGTGTGCCCACAGAGATAATGTTGCCTGTGAATGTGACTTTATTTGGAATTAGGGTCTTTGCAGATGTATTGAGGTCATGCTGGATTACGGTGGACTCTAAATCCAGTATGACTGGTGTCCTTAAAAGATGAGATGGTGACACAGAAGCCCAGGCGGGGGAGATGGCCATGGGAACACGAAGGCAGTAATTGGGAGTGAGGCATCTCTAAGTGAGGAACATCAAGGTCTGCCGGCAGCCAGCAGTGGCCAGAGCGAGGCGAGCATGGTTGTGCTGACATGCTAATTTCAGACTTCTAGTCCCCAGAACTGAGAGAGAATCCGTTCCTGTTGTTTTAAACCACATAGGTTGTGGTGAATTTGATACCTAAAGTCTTATTTTGAATCCCTTTGGGTTAAAAAACTCTATTCCCTAATTTATCTTGTGAGAATCCAGCCTTTTTGCTTAAAATGAGATTTCTTTTACTTTCTGAGAAAGGAATCCACCATACTTTGATTTAGATAACCACATGGTCTGAAACTCCATTTAGTGAAAATTAAATTTTGTGATTCATAATGCCAATGTTTTGCCTCTGTTTTCTACATATTCACAGCAGGTGAAATGTGTTCAGGAATTTAAAAGATGAAAACATGCGTCTTTTAAATAATGACCACCAAGAGCCACTGCAGATACAAACAGCTTTATTTTTTCCATTCAAGCTTTATCAAATGGCTTGTTCAAAAAGCATGTACAAAAGCAAAAAATACCACATGCAATCAGACTTGCTTTGCCTTATAGTCACTGGTTTCCTTTTAGAAAAGAATGTGCACTTGAATAACTTCTAATCCAAACACTTTCCAACCGTTTCTACTTCCTTTCAAGTTAGCAATGACAGATACATTTTAGTTAACTGCTCATCATACTCCTTCTCATCTTTATTCATATTCAAATAATATAAAGCCTATAAAATCAAACCATATACTGTTCAGAAATCTGAAAAGCTTCTTTTACATAATAGATTCTGACATGTTAAGAAACTACACACAACAAATATTTACAAAATGAACGGAAAATAGGATAAAGCTATTTAAAAGTGAACATAGTAATATTTCTTATCTAAATAATTTTAATCAAATGAACAATATATTTCTCTGATAGTTTCTATCTTTTAGAATACAAAAAAGTGCTCAGATTATATTTAAAAAAATAACAAAAATCTCTTAGAACAGAAATAATTTAAATAAAGATGGTAGCATGGGGAATCAAAATTACACCTTTGATCCCAAAACAGGAAGGTAGGTGTGAATGTATTTGAAATCAGAAGGGGACACAATACTAAGATTGCAAATGCAAAGCTTCCTGCATTAGAAAGATAGAAACTGTCTTTGCAAAGTTCTTGTGTCTCTCTATGAAAGCCTGAACATGAAATCGGATCTCTCAGCTAGACTGCTTGTCAAGTAACAAGGCCGGGTCACTTTCCTTGACTGTGCTTTTTTAGCCCACTATCAATATTCACTCAGCTGGGGCTCAAAAGGACAAATAGGTGTCCTTTTAAGACACTTTGACTACTAGGATCGATACACTGCTCTCAAACAAACAAACAAACATAATGCGTGAATACAGCAGCCAAGAAGAAGGGTCTCCACTGGAGCCAACCTACAATGCCACCCTCAGGGAAAGCACAATGATTTACAGACAGGAATCATTTTCCTCTAGAAATGAATTCTGCCGGAAGAAACCAGAGTTGGGCTAAGATGTTGGAGTCAAGTTTTCTCTTCATTTGATATGCAAGAGTTGTTATCTTTATGAATACCATTTTACATGCTAATCACAAAGACAAAAGGAGGAAAAACGCAGCTGGTGACATCAACTTGGACATCCAAATGCTAAGGGGGCTAAGTACGGGCCCTACCCTGCTTATTTTAATGATGCTGAGATTGCTTACCACATTTCTGAAGCCTTATTTTGAAATTTATTTTACGTATTACATAGGTATGTGTGTACACATACATAACAGTTCTTTTCTTCTTCTGAGTATAATTGGGTTTTAGATTATTTTTACTTTTTATTTATACTTTTTCTTAATGTTCTAACTGCTTACACTGAGTATCACTTTTGTTATAAAATAATCATAAAATGAAGCTCTTTTCATTTTAGAGGAAAAAAGAAAAAAAAGCTCTACAGATTCTGAAGGCAGTTCCAAGTAAGAGTCTCTCAAAGGCTCTTAAAAGACTATTTTGCAGGTCAAAATCCCAGAAAAACGTAAAATCTTGTGGTCAGAGAAAATGGCTTTGCTCACTGCTGTAGCTCAGTTAGCAAAGTACTCGGCACCCGGCAGCTGTGACATACACACTCTGAACGAAGAAATACGGCTGACAAGGAGGTTGAGTTTCCAGAGATTTCATTCTTAAAATCACTGTCATATGATCCTTTTTATTCTAGTTAACTGAGGATTTTCTAATGTTCGGTCGATATTCAGTACATTTTAGAGGAAAGTTTAAAATCAGCAGTGGGAATCACACTACTGTGTTTTATAATGTGGCTTTTAAAAAAGGAGGAATCAAAACAGAAAAATGGGCAAAATGGGGACGAAAAAGGGCCTGCTGGCCAAACAGCTAGAAGCAGAAGAGGGGATCAGCGGACGAAGAGGGCACAAGGAAATAACCCTCCCCGTCCTTCGTCCTGTTTCCCACACAGTTCGACTATAGGTAAGAATGGACATGTCCGATTCTTCTCCTGTACCCAGCACAGTGCCTGCCACCTCAGAAGGTGGGCAAAGGACTCAACAAAAGAGAGAGGGAAGGAAGGAGCTGGCTTCTGCTCTGAGTTACTAGGGTAGTAGAAGCGACCCTGACTCTGACTCTCAAATCAAAGGGCAAGAAAAGGGTTGTTCTAGCTCTTGTCCTGGAACAGAGGTCAGAATGATTCCTTCTTAAATGTGATTTGTGGCATAACTATGAAAGTAATCACATATTAACTAATTTCCACTAATAACCAAAGACAAATGTCCTGAGTTGCAAGATAAAAAATCAGTGCCTATTTCCTTTGGATGAGGCTTAGATCAAGACAGAAACCAACATTTTTCTTTAAATAATTCAATTTCTTACATTTTTAGAGATAAAGCAAATAATGTAGCTAGAGCAATTCGGTATTTTATTGTCCCAAGTGGGGGTTTTTTAGAGTAAAAGGGAGTACTACATTCTAGGGGGAAAAAACCATGCCAAGGCAACTGACATGAACAGGACTGTCCTGAACAAATGACACCGATGTTAACACAAGATCATTTTTAATGTTTTATTTTCAAGTTCTCTATTAAACTACATAACATTTGGCAGCAATTTAATATTGAACACTGAATAACAGCACACAGTTCTGTTCTTGAGAAGACATATTTTCTAAGTGATGAAATGAACTTTCCACCTTCCCCATCCTTAAGGTTTCCTAGCATAAGCTAATGTTTGAAATGCGCCTTAGGAAACAGTCTGTTTTAATTTCTCTAACAGAACCAAAACAACACACAACTGTGATTCAGTTACTTAGATTCACTTCTTCGTTTTACAAAATATAAACAGGAGATTTTGAACATATCTTGCTCTAGAACGAAACCTCCAAAATGATAAACCCCAGTTATGGGGGCTAGGTCACAACACAGTTTTAAAATCTTTATATTAACCATGAGATTCTCACAGATACATTGCCACAAAATATTTTTTAAAAGCCATAGATAGTCAAAATAAAAAATGTCTCATTTGTGGGTGGTGACAGTTATTTCCCCACAGGTACTGAATATATATCCAGGCACAAATCACCAGCACAACACAGGAACTCCCCAGCAGAGGCGACAGGTCAGTTTCTGAACAGCAGCATCCGCTCAGAACACTTCTGCCCCACCAGGCTTGCATACTGCAGAACAGCGGCCTCCTCACTTGGGTCTTTCTGATGTTTCTTATAAACACGGTAAGGCATAATGGCTCTCTTGTGAAACACCTGCAATCGATCAGGTTCTGTACTGCGATCTTCATCCACTGCAATTACAAAAAATACTGATTTTTAAAACATCACATTTCAAACTTTCCATTTCCCTTGTACTTTTTTTTTTTTTTGAAACAGAGTCTTGCTCTGTCACCCAGGCTGGAGTGCAGTGGCGCCATCTCACCTCACTGCATCCTCCGCCTCTCAGGTTCAAGCGAGTCTCCTGCCTCAGCCTCCCAAGTAGCTGGGATTACAGGTGTGCGCCACCACACCCAGCTAATTTTTTAATTTTTAGTAGAGATGGGGTTTCACTATGTTGGCCAGGCTTGTCTCGAACTCCTGACCTCAAGCAATCCACCCGCCTTGGCCTCACAAAGTGCTGGGATCACAGGTGTGAGTCACTACTGCACCTAGTCTTTT